>NW_025859114.1:124149-173976 GCF_002878395.1 Capsicum annuum
TGTTTTGACACATATTGGTGGCATCCAGTAGGATAGTCCCACCGGCTATAGTGGCCATATCGGCCAGAAAATCACACTTTTTTAGGATATAGTCTAGTAGTTGGATGGTCAACTTGTAGCCACCTGTGGCTTTCTACAACATTTAAGCTAAGGTAATTTGGACATTTCTCACCCCAATGCCCTTAAGACCCCACATCTTATAACACAAATTAGGCATTCATTCTACTCTTAGAAAGATTAAAACACTCTGTAAACTCTCTCAAAAACCTCTCAAAAAGATTAGGCTAGGGTTTCATCAAGTTATCCAATTAAGACTCTCAAGGGTGGTTTCTCTTCGTCTTCCTTGGTTTCTAAGGCATGTTACTCCTCCCTCATTGATATTTTACAAAGAGCATATATGTTAATGTTCGGTTTTCATAGTATTATTGTTGATTTGTTTTGGGTTTTAAAAAGATGTTGGGGTTTTTGGTTGTTTATGATTGGATAATGTTTTACCATGTTTTTCTTATGTTTTTTCATGTGATAAGTATGGTTTGAACATGCGGTTTCATGGGAATGGTCAATTGATACTTGGTTTTGGTTTATGAAATTATATGCCCTTTACATATTTGTTAAAATACCAATGACAATGATTTCTTCACACAGTTTGACTGTTCTTGAAACCTTTGCATTGCATAAATGGTAATGGAACCTAAATTGGTTTAGCTGATTTTAAATGATTTGGAAAGGCATTGGTGGCCATGACATTGGTTTAATTGGAAATCTTGCGGGGTACATCGGAATCCTCTAAGTGTTGGCTAGTGACATTGCTTGCAAGCTATAGTCGGCTTGACGATACCACTTCATACTGACTTGATAATTAACTCCTGGAATATTTTGTTTGGTTATGTGCTAAATTGTTTAATTAGATAATAATGGTTAGTTGTGATAGCTAATAGTAAAGGTGTGAGTCTGATGGACGGACACTAGGAACTCATGTTTGCTGACATGAGGTTGGTATAGGTGACCATATGCTTGTAGGATACATGGGAATCCCCTAATTTTATACTTATATATATGTATCATGGAGGGCAAAGGGTACACGGGAATCCTTGGCCCCTATGATATCTCTGGTTCATACGGCCACCTGCACTGGGTCCTATACAGAGGGTAACATTGGACCCATATAACCTATGGGTAGATTATGACAAAAAAGCTACACAACCCAGGTTAAAGTCTTAAAGGCATGTTAAACCTTTTTCCCTATCCCATCACGGTATATTTGTATATATGTGATTGAATATATTTATTTGACGATTTTGAATTACTAGCATTATTTTATCTTATCCCTGAGTACATGCTAGCATTCACTCTTCTATAAATCTTCAGGCGTTATATCCCCACGCAACACAAGAACGGCCCATACTACCATTCCTCTTGCTCAGTTACATAGATTAGGGGACAACTTCATGTCAGACTGAAGTAGTGAGCTTCTATACTCTGGAAGGCTTTGTTTTATGTTATGGACTTCTTTTAGTTTTTTCTATTTCTTGGATTTTGGTTTTAGCTATGGTCAGGGATGTAATACCCCGTACCTTCTTAGCTTAAGTTCTTCCTTGGAATGTTAAGAGATAGCTTCCAAAATAAATACTATTTATTTCGTGTAGAATTCTTCCAATTTAGACTTCCCATTACGTGGGAAATTGAATAAGCTTTCCATTGATACCAAATTCACCTAAATCTGATACTCGGTGAAGGAGTTATGGCTATTTTAAGTTCCAATCGTAAAATACCATTATTTTAGTCATTAGAACATCGTGGAGAAGGTTTACATGACCATTGTCAAATTCCAGTAGACCTCTACGATATTGGCACATCACGGAGAGGGCCAATTTCCTAGTTGTCAATTTCTAGTGGGACTATACGATATTGGCACGTCGCACCAGTGGTCAAAATAGCAAACCAAAGGGCTTCGCGATGGTGGCATGTCGCGGTGAAAGCCTAGTTCCCATTCATCCATATTCCAATGAGACACCACAATAGTAGCGCATTGCGGTGGCCACCCAATTCAAAAAAATGTGCATTTTTTAGTTCCATTTAAAAGATTAAAGGGGGTATTTTGGTCATTCTCCCAGCCCCTAATACGTCTTAAACAATGAATTAAACCCCTCCAAAGCACTTTACCTCTACTTTTCATCAAATCTCTCTCAGGTAAAACCGTAGCTCATCAAACTTTCCCCCCAAGGAATCCAAATTCCTCCATTAATTCTTCAAAGAAATTTCAGATTGAGGATCCCCAATGCAAGGGCTCTAAGAATTCATGTCCAAATCATCAATAAGAATCCAAGATTTAAGCTTATCATCAAATATCATCAGTTAAGGTATGTGGGGTTATGAACAAGGATAATCATTTCACCCTTGTGCCCAAAACTTGTTTTAAATTCAACTTTTACTAAATTTATGAGATTTTCCATGAAATTCAAGTTAGGTTTTTTACCCATTATTGTTATTTACAAGCTTGTGACATTTCCAATGATTTAGAAGTTGAATTCTATGCTTATGTTCATATTTTCATACATATTGCTGAAATTTCTAGATTTTGAGTTGTTTTATCAATATTTACATTGTCAAGCATGATTATTACGATGATTTACCATGAGATTGATGCATGGGTTACTACCCTAAGATTGAATATTATTATTCCATGGAAGATGGTGCTTTAACCATCTTATGAACAGATTATTTTCAATTTTTTAGAAAAGCTTTGATCTTTTGATCATTGGATTATCTTTGGAATCCACATTACAAATTAGTATAGTTACAGAACTCAGAATTAGCTTTATTTACAGATTTACTCATATAAATACATGATTGGTTTTCCATATGAACCCTTATATTAAATTTTAAAAATGGATTACCAATGGTTTGAGCATAAAGATTTAAAAGGGAGTAATATTTAACATCGAGCGGGAAGTATGGGATTAGTGTGCCCTATATTCACAGAACTACATAGCCAACATAGGTACAGATTATCAGATTTTCCTATTTCTACATGGATGACAGTTTTAGCTTGTGATCGATTACCTGTATTAGGTTATACTCCCTGGAAAGAGTATGACACCTCTCCCCAACACGAGGTTTCTTCCTTAAGTGGTCAAGATGTAGGAATCCATGTAGCTCACATGTTTTATATCAGTTAAGAGAACCTCCCTAACAGTAAAGATTTTCATAATAAGTTTTCAGATTTCACTTAGCTTATATGATTTGAGATATAGAATAGAATGTAGATTTTGGAACTAAGTGTTGTGACTCACAAGATTTATACTATATGCTTTACTATTCATGATTTATGATCTTCAGATTTTAGATTTTACTTAAGCCTACGTGAGTCATTTACATTTAGCATGCATGATTTTATAACTTGTGATGATATTGCTCACTTATTGCATTGACCCCCATATACTCAATACATCATCAAAGTACTAATCCACATATATGTCTATATACTACATTGTCTCATAATATAGGTTCAGGTGCTCAGCCTCAGTAGCACGAGTGATTTTTTAGCATCTTATCTACATCTCTACAAATGGTCAATCCTCATAGTTTGGGGACTTATGTATTCATTTATTCAGTTTATTAATAGATGTTTTCGTATTCATTTTAGACAGTTTGAGTCAGTTAGGGGCCTGTCCCAGTAAATCTCTAGATTTAGTCAGTAGAGGCTTGTCGGACTACTAGATTCAGTTTTTATATTAGTTACAATAGTTAGATTTTTAGTATTTGCTTTACTAGACTTTTGAGATTCGTATGATTCAGATATACCGAGATAATTCAGATGGTTTCCGCATTTATTATGATTTTTCATGCATACCTTCCCAAATTTGAGATTTAGATTAAGAAAAGGTAGCCAGGGTTAGCTCAAGACTACTTGTAGTTTGGAGAATCGTGTGCTATTATGGGAATTAGATTTATGGGCATTACAAGGGGAAGGTCCTGACCGGATGTTATTTGATTTTGGTTAGAGACTTTGTTGGACTACTATAAGCATGGACGGTGTCAGTGTTGGTGTAGGCTTAGTATTGGTATTGGTATTGGGATTGGTAATGGTTGGATATTTAGTTATGGTTGATTGGTCACGATTATAGACTACATTATATGTCTTTATATTATTATTGTTATATTTTGTTATATGTTTTGAATTTATCTGACGTAGGGTACAGGGTTGTTATGGTTGGGTATTAGGGGTGCTCTCTTATCCTAGTTGGACTTGAGACACTCAACATGACTCCGCCATGGTTCGGGTTGTGTCAGATTGGTAAGAGCCCTAGGTTCATGGTCAATTAGGAGTCCATAAATCCATGTTAATTAGAGTCTCTTTTAAGGGTTGTAGCGTGTCACACTCATAAGGGAGAGGCTATGAGGTATTTAGGAATATTTCTTTTTCTTATGTTCTATTTTTGAGCTGTAGAGTCTAAGGTCCTGAATTATTCTCTAATTCTTGTTTCTTTTATTTTCAGATCATGCCTCCTCAATGATCTGAAGATCATGGAAACTCTTCTTCCCCACTCGAAGATAATATTGATGGGACCCTTTCTACTTATGGGATCCATACCTGGTCAAGGGATTCAGTCCCTGAGTGATCTTCTAGAGTTCTATCGGTTCCCTCTAGTCCTTCTCAAGCTCCTCAGGCAGAAGTAACAAATGTTGAGTTTCATCAGTCCATTCATATGTTTGCATAGTTGGTAGTTTCTCAATCTGAGCGTGGCATTTCTATCACTCCATTTTTTGAGTCCATAAGGGTTGGCTAGTTTATGAGGTTGAAACCTACGACCATTACTAGTGTTAACATTAAGAAGGATCATTAAGGTTTCGCTGGATGAGATATAAAAGATCTTTCATGTTATACATGCCACTAATGTGGAGGGCTGAAGTTTGCCGCCAACCAGCTGAAAGATATGGCATACCAATGGTTCAAGGAATAGGATCGGGTAAGGGGTGACGATGTTGAGTCATCTCTGTGGGAGGATTTTTGTAATACTTTCCTTGACCACTTCTTTTCACTAGAGATGAGAGAAGTGAAGGCGGAAGATTTTGTTAATTTGAAAAAAGGTAAGATTTTAGTTAAGGAGTGTGCCTTGAAGTTTCAC
The DNA here is from genome assembly GCF_002878395.1 of Capsicum annuum. Classification (NCBI taxonomy): domain Eukaryota; kingdom Viridiplantae; phylum Streptophyta; class Magnoliopsida; order Solanales; family Solanaceae; genus Capsicum; species Capsicum annuum. The sequence goes on from NW_025859114.1 coordinate 129,279, forward strand.
CTATTATCGTGGTATGCTATAGAGTTGGTTAATAGCATGAGGGCTAGAATTAGGAATTTTTCTATAAGATTTAATTTTAAAGAGTAAGGCTGCTTTGTTGAATAAGGACATGGATATCTCCCGATTAGTTGTGTACATGCAGTAGGTTGAGAAGGAGTAAAGAAAGCAAGTTGAGTTAGTAGAGATGCAGGTTGATGTTTAGATTTTCTAAACAGGGTGGTGGCCAATAGTAGAGTGGTAGGGATAGTAGAAAGGACCAAGAATTAGTGTGGCAATTCTAGGTCTTACTCGATGGCTAGTGCTCCCTACCTAAAGTTATCGGGTGATAGGTGTTTCAAAGGTGGCGATAATTTTAGGGAACAGGGTGTCTAATTTCAGGTTAGTGGGGCCTAGTCAGCTCCATCATATCCTCCTTGTAGATTTTATGGTCATTTGCATTGGGGGTTTTGTGATGGGGGAATGGATAGGTTCTTCAACTGTGGTAAGTCAGGGCATATACTTTGAAATTGTCTAGTGGCTAAGGGTTCCTATGGAGCATACAAGATTTTGATTGTGTCTTCATCGGCTCCAGCACCAAAGGGTGCACCATTTGCCTCCAGCATTTCTCGAAACCTTCTCTATGCTCTCACCACCTGAAAAGAGTTCGAACCATCACATAATATCGTGATTGATATGGTGAAACTCTTTTACCATGATGTGTACTATTTACTTGATTTGAGGTCCACTTTCTCTTATGTGACCCTATTTGTTGCTGTGTATTTTGTTTTCTGTCCCGAGGGTGTCTTTTTCTATTTCTACCCCGGTGAGTAACTCTTTGGTGGTTAGAAGAGTCTATAGGGGTGTTGTGGTATATGTGGGTGGTCGGGAGACTTTAGTGGATTTTTTTGAATTAGACTTGGTTGATTTTGATGTCATAGTGGGGATGGATTAGTTGCACTCGTTCTATGAGTCTCTAGAATGTTTGATCCATAAGGTAATCTTTAAATTCCCTATTAATCCAGTTATTAAGTAGGAGGGTGGTTCTCTATCTCCTAAGGAGAGGTTCATACCATATCTTAGATCTCAGAGATTAATCTCCAAGAGGTGTCTCTAAGATCTAGTTTGGGTTAAAGTTACTAACTCAGAGGGTCCTTTTATATTTCATCTCGATGGTGAATGAATTTCCTGCGGTCTTTCCTGATGACCTTCCTATTGTATCTCCTGATATGGAGATTGAGTTTGGGATTGATCTTATTCTGGACACTCTTCCTATTTCTATTCCTCCATATAGAATGGCTCCGACTGAGTTGAAGGAGCTTAAGAAGCAACTAAAGGATCTTTTAGACAAGCGTTTTATCTGTCCTAATATGTCCCCGTAGGGTACACAGGTGTTATTCGTGCATAAGAATGATAGTTCCCTTTAGATGTGCATTGATTATAGGGAGTTGAATAAGATAGAGATAAAGAATAACTACCTTTTCAATGGATAGATGATTTTCTTGATCAGTTATAGGGTGATAATTTTTCTCCAAGATTGATCTTCCGTCCAGGTATCATTAATTAAAGATTAGGGTGGTAGATATCACTGAGACTGTCTTCCATACTTGGTATCGGCATTTTGAGTTTTTGGTTATGTCTTTTAGGTTCACCAATGCCTCGGTGGCATTCATGGATTTGATGAATAGAGTCTTTCGTAGGTTGTTGGATTTGTTAGATGATGTCTGGTGTATTTATGCATTCTAACATTACTATTCTAGCCTATTTAGCCTTGTTTTGAGGATGATTCATTTGATTAATGGGGTGAGAATGATATAAATGAGCATTTATGTGTCCAAGTATGTGTTACAATGTTGAATGGTGGATTCACATAAGTTTTGATTCAATTTGAGAAGTTAGAGTTTAATCGAGAAAACTAGTGTAACTAGCTTGAGCTACGTGTTTTTCTAGTCTAATATGTTGGGTTCTAATGTATTTTAATGAGTTACTAAGTTTTTTATTATGTATTTATATGTGAAAAAACTTAGTTATAATGTTTAAGTGTCAACTGGATCAAGAAAAGAGTCAAAACAATATGCTCAAGCTCAATGTGAATTTAGCCTATGCTTGCTCGTATTTCTAGTTCATCGTTGAGGATATTGTGTTGTTTTGAGCCCTAAATTATTTTGTTTAATTCTATATAATGCTTGGTGAATGGACTATGATGATATATGAAGGATATACAAGCTTCAAATAAAGTGAAAACAACTAAAAAAGGCTTGGAATGGATCAGGGAAGCACAAAACACAACTTGACACCAATTTGGATACCTGAAAAGTATTGGTAGAGTGTGCGCACGTGAAAAGAAGTCTTGGCATGTGCGAACATCAATGGATTTAGAAGGTACAAAAAATAGTGAACCAATGAGAAGTTGATGTGTTACGTTGATGTGCTGAACGCGATAATCGACGCGGCGCATCACTGGTTTCGCAGACGACTAGAAACTGTTTCCTTGTGCAACAAGGCATGGGCTATTTCTTTCACTATAAATAGGACATTATTCACGTTTTTTTACTAACTTTTGGACATCCTTGGACGATCTTGGAGGCTACACAACTTCTTTTTAGGATTTTTATCATTCTTTTATTTTTGTTTCTTTCATGGTTTGTATCATCAATCCAAGGGATTGGATGATGAATATCTCTATTAAAGTCTAAAACTCCTATCCGGGGTTAAGGCCACGATCATGATTACTTTCATTTTGAATTAAGTTTGTTAATTTGCTTATCATGATTGGTTATTTGTTTATTCTTATTTTAACTATTTTAAGGATTAGCTACCCTTAAAATACATCAAGTGTCAACCTGGTGATCTCCGGAGAGGGAATATGGACATAGAATATGGGAATAAGCAAAGTATGGTTCTTGTTTCTTTATAAAATAAGGAATTTGAATTAGTATCAAGGACAGGTATGTACTTAGATAGATGCCTTACTTGATTCACGTGTAGGATGATAGCTTTAAAGAACTTAAGTGGACTATTATATCCTCGCTCAATGATATAGTTGTAAGGTTCAACTTAGGTAAAGGATTAGAGGTTGGAAAACCATGATCATGCAATTAACCCTATGAATTAACAATCACGATAAGCAATTTAATGAATGAATTTCAATAACATAGTATGATTTTTCCTAAGACTTAACCTAGATCTCTGTCCTTTGATTGTCCAAAGTCATTTACTTTTCCACATTAGTTTAGTTTCTTTTAGTTTACAATTCTTAAACACCCTTGATTACTTTTTCTCAATTGTTAAACTAGAATTGGATAGGCAGCTAATGCAAGTCCCTGAGAGATCGATACTTGGGCTTCCTTGAAGCTACTTTACTACTTAATAAGACCACGTACACGTGCGTGTGCGCTGGGGTGTAGTCAAGTTTCTGGCGCCATTAATGGGGACTTGTTATTAGGCAACTATATTATTTTTAGTTTTTCTATATTGAGTTGTAAATAGTTTTTGTTTAGTTTCTTTTTATTTTTCTTTATTTCTATTTTTCTCACACTCTTCTCAAGAAGTCAGTCTAGGATAGATGGTTTTCGAGCGCTGGCAATTCTTGCTTTTTTTGTGGAGGACACCACCTTTTGGCTTATTGTCTAAATTTTTATGAAAGTGCATGGATGGAACCTTCACAATATGATGCGGATAATTCGAGAAAGTCTGAGTACTCAAAAACTGATATTGTGGAAATTATTAAAGATACACCACTGCCACTATGTCTACAGTGGCTAAGCAAATAAATATATGGTGAGGATATTATCCAATGTGTGGAGCAAACACAAGAATCACAGCCACTCGATTGTCATCTTGATCTTGAGAATGAAATTAAGAAGGTGAATAAAAGTGAGTGTTTAGTAGATTGTGTAAATTATGAAGTAGGATTTGTTGGGCCGCATTCGAAACACTTTTCTACATTATGTTTATATGATGTATTATTAGTGGAATCATTTAAAATAGTGGAAGAGTGTGAAGATGAGTAACAAGAATCCTATATTCTTAATTTTACATTGGACAAGCAACATAAAAATACACCTCACTTCAAGGTCGAGTGGTTTACCATGGATATTCTATTACTCGATTCATTAATCTTTGTACCTCCACCTTATGAGCGAGGCAAAATGATGGATGCAATGTTGGGGGTGAAATTTATATCCTCAAGGTGGAGGAAAAAGCTAATATGGGTCATGCCGCGACACTAAATTAGGTGCTTCTTGGAAGGCAACCCAAGCTAAGGTATGTTTTCTTTATAATTTTTAGTTTTTATTTCATGTAGTTTTTGTTTTTGGTTGAGTCACAGGTTAATGGGAAGTCCGAGTACCATAATGTTTAGCTTGAAGCATGACAAATATTGAGTGTGAGGTTTCATGGATTCTATTTATGTGTGAAGATGATACTAGCTAGGCCTAGAGGCCTCAGAGAGTATTTCTATCTCTTACCTTTAAATTCACTTTGGGACAAAGTAGATTTTTAAGTGTGCGGTGGGGGAAATTCCCAATTTTTAGCTCAATTTAAAAAAATTTTAGGTTAGAAATAAGTGAGATATTCTTGTTGGTGCTATTTTTTTATTATATGATGCAAGTGAGTTTGTTGGTAAAAGCATGTTAATTGAGTGACTTGCTATTTTTGAGACTCTTAGGCTCAAGTTTGTGACTCTTGTATATTTTTGACTTAATTTTGAATTCATGCTATTGTTGGGTTGGGAGTTTATGATGATCCTATTTGACTTGAGCATGTGTCATGTGCGTGTAAGATTTTTTGTATATTCCCTGTTGCATATGATGTCTAGAACTTGCCCGGTGTGTGTGCAAAGCAAAATAAAGAGTGTGAGTTTAGGAGATGATTTATGCATTACTTTGATAGCCTTGTTTTTAATCCTCTAATTGCCATACCCTTGTGCATTTTCCTAGTTAACCCCATTGAGCCTTTAGCTTTTTCTTTTGTAACCTCATATGTAGCCTAATTCCTTCTTTGATAGACCATAATTTGATCCAAAAAACTCTTTAGTGCTTAAATAAAAAAAAGAATTTTGAATTAGTAAGGAGTTTAAGAAAATTAAAGAAGAAAAAAGAAGAAATTGGCGCCTCAAGGTACTTGTTATTGTTGTTGATAATTGATGTGTGGTGGATTGATGTGATATAATTGATGCTAGAAATATTGCCACGGTTGAGAGAAAAAGAAAAAAATTGATTCTTGTGGAAATAAACTATATGCCCCCCAAGTGTTTGTGAAAATGCTTAAAAGAGATGGGGCAAAAACAAAAGATATGGGTGAATGAAAAAGTGTAATTTAATTGTTAGAGATTTTTTTTAATTGTATGATGTAGTGTATTAAAGCGCTTAGAGAGGTTAGTCATTATTCTTGGCCAAAATTGTTCCTTTCCATCCCTTAGCCTACTTTACAACCTTAAAAACACCTATTTTATCCAAGGTTCATCATTCGAATATTAGTGGAGCATGCTACTAAGGTCAATCCTATGGTTCATTATGTGTAATTTGTGAATTCTTTGTGAGAGTGAGCGTAGCTTGATTTGTATACCCGTTATGACAATTGCTTTGTTGTGAGTGTTTATGGGTAACTCTCTTATTGTGAAGGAACATGTTGGATGAATGTGGGTGATTTTTATGATGTCTTATATTGAGCAATATGTATAAGTTTGCCATGTATTGAGTAAATTCTTGAGCAATGATATTTTAGAGTAGGATTCTTGAGCTTTTAATTGTGTATAACATGCTTAGTGTTGTAAACTTTCATTCCATGTAGTCATTGTAGTGATAGCTTGAATTTCTTGCATGTAATAGAAGTTTGGATTCTTTCCAGCTCATGATGCTTTTAGTTAAGATTTGTTCGAGGACGAACAAGGCTTTTAGTGTGGAGTGGTGATGTTGGGTGTATTTATGCATTCTAGCGCTACTATTCTAGCCTATTTATCCTTGTTTTTAGGATGATTGATGTGATTAATGTGGTAAGAATGATATAAATGAGCATTTATGTGTCCAAGTATGTGTTTACAATGTTAAATGGTGGATTCACATGAGTTTTGATTCAATTTGAGCATTTAGAGTTTAACTGAGAAAACAAGTGTAACTAGCTTGAGCTAGGTATTTTTATAGTCTATTGTACAGGGTATTAATGTATTTTAAAGAGTAACTAAGGTTTTTATTATGTATTTATAAGTGAAACAACTTATTTATAATGTTCAAGGGTCAATTGGATCAATAAAAGAGTCAAAACAATAAGTTAAAGCTTAATGTAAATTTAGCCTATGCTTAGCGACGTGTTTCTAGTTCTTTATTGAGGATGTTGTGTTGTTTTGAGCTCTAAATTATTGTGTTTAATGATATAGGATGATTTTTAATGGACTATAATGATATATTAAGGATTTACAAGCTTCAAACAAAGTGGAAACAACTAAACAGGTTTGGAATGGATCACGGAAGCACAAAACACAGCTTGACGCCAATTTGGATACCTGAAAAGTATTGGGAGAGTGTACGTGCGTGAAAAGGAGTCTTGGCATGTGCGAAACATCAATGGATTCATAAGGCATGAAAAATAGTGAAGCAATGCGAAGTCGACGCATCACGTTGATGTGCTGAACGCGATAATCGACGCGGCGCATCACTGGTTTCGCAGACGACTAGAAACTGTTTCCTTGTGCAACAAGGCATGGGCTATTTCTTTCACTATAAATAGGACATTATTCATGATTTTTTACTAACTTTAGGACATCCTTGGAAGATCTTGGAGGCTACACAACTTGTTTTTAGGGTTTTTATCATTCTTTTATTTTAGTTTCTTTCATGGTTTGTATCATCAATCCAAGGGATTGGATGATGAATATCTCCATTAAAGGCTAAAACTCCTATCCGGGGTTAAGGCCACAATCATGATTACTTTTGTTTTGAATTAAGTTTGTTAATTTAATTATCATTATTGGTTGTTTGTTTATTCTTGTTTTAACTATTTTAGGAATTAGCTACCATTAGAATACATCAATTGTCAACCTTGGGATCTCGGGAGAGGGAATAGGAAGATAGAATATGGTAATAAGCAAAGTATGGTTCTTGTTTCTTTATAAAATAAGGAATTTGAATTATTATCTAGGATAGGGATGTACTTAGATAACTTACTTGATTCACACGTAGGATGATAGCTTTAAAGAACTTAAGTGGACTATTACAACCCCACTCAATGATGCAGTTGTAAGATTCAACTTAGGTAAAGGATTAGAGGTTGGGAAACCTTGATCATGTAGTTAACCCTATGAATCCACAACCACGATAAGCAATTTAATGAATAAAGTTCAATAACGTAGTATGATTGTTTGTAAGACTTAACCTTGGATCTCTATCCCTTGATTGTCCAAAGTCATTTACTTTTCCGCATTAGTTTATTTTCTTTTTAGTTTACAACTCTTAAACACCCTTGTTTATTTTTTTCTCAATTGTTAAACTAGAATTGGATAGGCAGCGAACTCAAGTCCCTGAGAGATCGATACTTGGGCTTCCTTAAAGCCACTTTACTACTTGATAAGACCACGTACATTTGTGTGTTCTCTTGGGTGCTGTCGTTTGTCATTATTTTTATAGAACATATTTTGGTGTACTCTATGAGTGAGGTGGATCATGTTGATTACCTTCTCATTGTGTTGCAGACCTTGAAGGTGCAGCAGTTATATGCCAAATTTTTGAAATGTGAATTTTGTTTGCATGCCATCACTTTTTTGGGTCATGTCATTTCTAGTGAAGGGATCATGGTTGATCCGCAGAAAGTTGTTTTGGTTTAGAAGTGGCCTAGTCCTACGACTCCAACTGATATTTGGAGATTCTTAGGTTTAGCTGGTTACTACAGGAAGTTTTTGGAGAATTTTTCTTCTATAGCTACCCCGTTGACTAAGTTGACTTAGAAGAGGGCGAAGTTCTTAGGATCTGATGATTGTTAGGGTAGTTTTGAAAAATTAAAGGATAAGCTAACTTTGGATTTGATTTTAACCTTGCGTGAAGGCACAAATAGGTGTATGTTCTATTTTGATGCATCCCATATGGGTCTTGGGTGCATGTTGATGCAGCATGGCAAGGTGATAGCTTATTCCTCTAGACAGTTGAAGGTTCATGAGAAGAACTATCAGACTCATGACTTAGAATTGTTAGCCAAAGTATTCGCATTGAAAATCTGGTGTCACTATTTGTATGGAGTGTATGTGGATATCTTTTTTGATCATAAGAGCCTGCAATGTGTGTTTACTCAGAAAGAGCTTAACCTCAGGCAAAGGAGATGGATTTAGTTCGTCAAGGATTATGACATGAGTCTTCACTACCATTCAGGTAAAGCTAATGTGGTTACTGATGCTCTTAGAAAGTTCTCCATGGAAAGTCTAGCTTATGTGGAAAAGGAGAAGTGAGAGTTGGTGAAGGATATTCACTATTTGTCTAATAATGGAGTTCATCTCTTGGACTCTGGGGATGGTGGTGTACTTGTAAAGGAGGCAGGGCAATCATCTCCTTGTGAGAAAATCAAGGAGAAACAGGTGTTAAATCTTATATTGATAAGGATCAAGGGTGATGTAGGTGGGAACAAGGTGATGGCCTTCAAGATTAGTGGTGATGGTACCTTGCGGTACCAAGAGAGGTTATGTGTTCCCAATATAGATGGTTTGCGGAAGAGCATCTTGGCTAAGGCCCATAATTTGTGTTATTCTATTCATCCTGGTTCGACTAAAATGTATCATGACCTTAGGGAGATTTATTAGTGGAACAATATGAAGTAGGATGTAGCTAGTTTTGTTGCCAATTGCATAGTGTGCCAACAAGTAAAAGTTGAGCACATGAGGCCCAGAGGATTGTATCAACAAATTGAGTTTCCTGTGTGGAAATAGAAAGTGATCGATATGGATTTCGCTACCAGTCTTCCTCGATCTAGGAGTCAGTTTGATTCGGCCAGTAAGGACAAACTTCTCGGCTGATGATTATGCAAGTTTGTACCTCTAAGAGATTGTGAAGTTGCATAGGGCAACTGTTTCCCTCACCTCCGATTATGGTATGCATTTTTTATCTTAATTTTGGTGGTCATTTCTGAAAGGCTTAGGGACCAAAGTGAGTCTTAGTACTTTTTTTTCACCCCCGTTGAATGGGAAAACCGAAAGAACTATTTAGAAGTTGGAGGATATGCTTTCAAGCTTGCCTGATTAATTATGAAGGTAATTAGGTTGAGCATTTGCCTCTTATAGAGTTTGTTGACAATAATAGCTACCACTCAAGAATTGGTATGACTCTGTTTGAAGATTTATATGGTAGAAGGTGTAGTTACCCTATTGGGTGGTTCGAAGTTGGCAACATGGAGATGTTTGGCCCAGATTTGGTTCACCATCCCATGGAGAAAGTGAAGGTGATTCAGGATAGTCTGAGGCTGGCCAAAGTTTTCAAAATTCCTATGCAGATGTAAGGCGTAGAAAGTTGAAGTTTGAGGTTGGGGATAGGGTGTTCTTGAAGGTGTTTCTCATAAAGGGAGTGATTCAGTTTTGGAAGAAAGGGAAGCTCAGTCCCCGATAAGTTGGTGCATACTTTGCTTTGAGAAGGGTTGGTAAAGTTGTGTATGAGTTGGATTTACATTGTAGTTTGAGCTCCATTCGCCTGGTGTTTCATGTTTCTATGTTGAGATAGTGTATAGGTGATCCATCATAAATTGTGCCTATCAAGGATATTGGTATTTTGTATTCCCTGTCTCATAAGAAGATCCCGGTAGAGATGTTTGATCGGTAGGTTTGTCGATTATAGACCAAAGATGTGTCCCTAGTAAAGGCTCTATGGAGGAACCACGAAGTGGAAAAGGCTACATGGGAAGCTAATGAGGACATGAAGTCCAAGTATTCATTCCTATTTGCTTCAGAAATTCATGAGTACGGCTTGTGTTTTTCTTAACATCTTTGTTTTCTAACTTTGTTAAAGGTAAGAGAAGAGACATGTGGAGTCTAAATCATGTAAGTCATGCCTTTTTCCATCATTCGAGGATGAATGATCCGAGAGGGGGAGAATTGAAACACACTGGGTTTTGGCCATTAGAAATTTCGTGAGCTTTGAGCTCACTGTCTTGTTGACGACTCACCATACGAGTTGAATGATGTAGTTACGGGTATAGGGACCCTAGTGATATTCAGGTTTCATGAACTGATCTGGGGCCATGGCCATGATACGCATCCCGAACCATGAATGCCCGGGCGCCCCTTTCTTTCTGGCGACATGCACAACATTTATTCAATATAAAGAATTTGCAGAAAGACATAAAAAAAATGGAACTATGGCCAATCTCATAACACTTGAAAATTTTGGAAATAAATTCTTAATATATTAACAAAGAATTATTGGGTTCGGGTCTATACGCGTAGGAACGACGGTTTGAAATCTAACCTAAAAATATGTGGGGTGTTACATTATCTCTCCCTTAGAATCATTCATCCTCGAATGATGGGTAGGATTTTGTTGAAGCTATAGAAGTATGGAATAATGGACGTAATCTCACATTAGAAATTTTATTTCCCTCAATGAAACAATGGAATAATGGACGTAATCTCACATTAGAAATTTTATTTCCCTCAATGAAACATACATAGACATTAAAGAACTTTATGGCATCACCAAATAAATTCTTTAAGGACAAATCATGAGATAACGAAACTTGACATCGATATGATTTTGGCATGTTTTTTATGGAATATGATTAAAACAGTATAAGGCATAAACCTTTCTAAGAATCCCCGGCTTGATTAAGATTGGTACAATACATGAGATGAGATTCCCGTGGGCATAAAAATAGATTTGAAACATTCTCTAGCTCAAATGATACGTCTAATAGCCTTTAAATTTTGTGACGCTTCTCCACTATGATTTCAACTATGAATACCATATTTCAACATCCCAAATATTATAATTTCCCCGCTAAATACATAACTACAAGAGCTTGAGTCTAACTGTATTGCACTTCTATATTAAAGCCCAACCCGGAGTAAAAAATGCTAGCTTAAGCTCTGGGACCACATGTTCTACATCCCTTTAAGAACACTTCTCTATCTTATTACTATAATCGAACAACCTTCTGCCTTAAATCGAGGAGTACTAACCACATAATGCATTGGTTTGCATTTTCATCATGAAAAACATTCAAGCCTATCTCTACTACACCATTTTATAGATCTCCCTACTAAAACCAGCAACTTCAATCATTCTCAAAAGGATTTTTTCCACATATCTCCTTCCTAACTATTTCGCATAACAAAAGTTTGTCTCCTTCTTTCCCCCTTCACCTATAACCTTAGCTAAGGAAATTACCTCAAAATTTTCACATTCAAGAACATCTACTCTCCAACCTAAAACATCACTACTCTTCCATAACTACTATCATACGGTGGGTCATTGAGGGACCTGAGCATGAGCATCATGAAAAGGGGAGTGACACTATTCGATTATAACTTAATACTTATTGAACTACTCAAGGTAGGATATGAGATGAAGATACAACACATTAGGAACAAAGTACTTCATATATTAAATGTCTAGATCATGAGTAGAGAGTCGTTCTGGCATAAACACAATACAACATGGATTCTTAGGATGGACCACAGTGAGAAAACATAAGTGCACATATCAAGAATTGTATAACATAAGGCTAGAATTCATAAAGTCAATGATTGAGACAAAGATTTCTACGTAGAGCCATTTCTCCTCATTTAAGAACTGAACATGGCCATGAGTTTGTATAAACTTTATCTCATTAGTCTAGACCTGACATAGCATGAATCGATAACATATAGAAAACACAGTTTTCTTAAAACCAAGCATGTTATAAAACACGGATTTTTTTATGGATCTTGAGCATCATATCATAGGGCTTGAATATATGAAAGGCTAGATTTATCGAGACATCATTGCTTCTAGTTTGGAGGTCAGAGCATGACATGGCTTACATAGAGAACTCAAACCTTAGACATCAGCAGGACTTGAATACATAAGACATTGGTATAACGAACTCATAAACTAAAGTAGGAGGAATATGCTTGAATAGGAATAGGTTTATCATGACTCTTCCCTAACTTGCCTCAATGAGAAAATTCGGGCACTACCTTAACTCACCATCTCCCCTTTAGATCAAAGTCACAATCCTAGACTTGAGAACATAATCTCTCATCAATCTATATCCATAATTCTCAATACAATAGGGGGTATCGGTATACACATGAATACAAACTTGCCTCAATAATTCAACATAAAGATACTAAATTCTTTCTAGGACATACCCCTTTAGGGATACTAATCATCACTTCCTCTAACCTCAAAAGTCATCAACTTATGACTAACATTATCATGGGCATGGACATCCACGCTTCTAAATACTTAACACTTCATCTTCAACTCCTTAGGATACTAAAATTACACCAATAATCCTACAACTTACAACTTAACAAAATTTATAAAACCATACCAAATGCGTACAATACCTACCTATTTTCCCTCAATTCAACTCTAAAGAACACTATACAACTTCTCAGACTTCTCCATACTACAAGATTCAAAAACACAACTAGGTACGCAAAACACCTATACACATAAAATGGTATCAAACAGCAGTCTACCTGGGGGAGGGTCTATGTTATTCTTATATAACCACGCTCTTATCCACTTAATGACTCAACCACTGTAGACACGTGATTTTTGACTTTCTCCGAGTATAATATATATATTTTTTCGATATTAAATATTTATATTTGATCCGATATTATTTTAATTCTTATTATATTTTTAATAATTTATTAGTTAAAAAATAAATAACTAAATAAACTTAATTTTAGGATATTATTTTATTTTATTCAAATATTTAAAAAATAATACAATTTTTTTTTAAAATATTTCTTTTCAAACAAATAAGTTAATAGTTTTAGTACTATCTTAATTATATTTATTTTTGGCTATTTTTAAAGCTTTATTATATTTTTCTAAAATATAAAACTTAATTAATTATTATTATATTTATTTATTTATTTATTATTTTTATTTTTTATTCTTATTATCTTCTTTTAAAAAAAAAGAAAAAGGAAAGGAAAATTTTTGAAATCCTATCCTATCCTAAACTACCCTAACCCCCCCCCCCCCCCTCTCTTATTCCTCAACTCCCTCAACCTCCCACATGACACCCCTATATTACACGCACACGGACAACATTGAAAAAGAAGGAAAAAACAACACATAGACACGAGAAAGAAGCGAACACATACACGGGAAAGAAACAAGAAAAAAAATGAAAGGAGATTGAAGACAACAAAAATATTAAGAACAAAAAAACCAACAAAGCAGAGACAATACTGGAAAAACAAAAACAAACAAAATAGAAGAAGAAAAATACTTGGGGAAGAAAAAAGGGAGATAACACAATACGTACACACAACGAAGACAACGTACAACATTTGAAACAAACAAAAAAGGACGAAAACTAAAGAGGAAAGAAAAGGGTCGAAGTTGTGAGGTTTCCGTTCGAGTTTCCGAAAGTCGTTCGTACTTTCTTTAATCAGTTCATCTTTCAGGTTCTTATCCATTTTTTATTATCTTATAAGTTTTAGTGTTGATTGAAGCATGAATAAAGTTATTCTCATGACTTCTTACATTATCCAACATATGTAGTTTATTATTTTATATAGTTCGTGTTCTATGTCTTTGTTTATGGCTCATTTGTTTATTCTAAATAATATTTATTAGATAGGTTTTAAATTTTAAATGAGATAATTATTAGAGTTATTAGTGTTAAAATATGTAAAGTTGCATTTAACACGTAATTATGACGAAGTTATGATAAATAGTAATATTTGGCTCATGCATGCATGCAAACTTATGTAAAAAAAAGAGATGTTACAGTAGTTATTAATTTGGTTTGGTAGTTGTCTCCTGAATGTTGTCTTATTTTGTTTCCTATTTTTCAAATAGATTCTTTTGTTATGTAAGATGATGAATAAAAGTTGAATAGTTTGATATGACTTTCGTTTATTTTCTATCACAGAAGGAATTTGGCTTACGAAAAAAAAAATCTAGGCATGTTTTGAAAACCAATAGTTACTAAAAAAAAAAAACTAACCAATTATCAATAAAATGACTAATAACCTTGGGATCATTTCAATGGTTTTATTTTAAGTCCAAAAATGCTAGAAAGAGATAGTTTATAATTAATTAAAATCGGGTGCTACTAAAATTAGTACTTGCATGTTTATTCATCTTTTATTAAATACAACTATTCTTTATTTCTTCATATGCCATGAATTGGATGTTTAAAATGTTACAACTATCAGTTAAAATTGGTCATCCTATTATTCCTTATAGTTTCGTATGGGTTGTAAAAATAATTTGAGTGGTAGACTATTTGATCATTGTAAGCTCTTGATAATTAGATTCAGGCCTAGGCATTCGTTTGAGGATTAATTAAATAATTATTATAAATTTGAGGGAAATAGGTTGCGAACTTATTTGAGACTCATTTTTGTAAGGGGGAGAGGCGAGTTGTGGATTAATCCAAAACTTATTACGATTTTTAAAGAAAAGAGTAAGTTTAGATGTCTTGAATTTATAATAGACTAACCAGCGGCTTTAAAGCTAGACAAGTTTAAAATATTTGTATCAATTAAGAATGCGGTGTACTCATCTTTTGAGACATTTTAAAAATTCAATGATGCAATAATGCACTTTGATAAATATTTTTCTAAAATTAATTTTTCACCAATTTATTTAAATAAGATAATATAAGAATTTTAATATAATAAAAATAAGCGAATTTAGGCCTTAACATAATTTATCAAAATATTTCAAGTCAAGATAAGTCAATAAAAGCCACCGTGGTAGAACCATGGGACTCGAGGGGTTCCTAATACCTTCCCCTCAGTCAACAGAATTTCTTACTCAGTTTTTTGTTTTCACAGACCAAATAAGAGTCATTTCCTTTTGATTAGGGATTTAAAAAGGTGACTTGGAACACCATAACTCAATTCCAAGTGGCGACTCTTAAAATAATAAAAATAATACCTATTCAATACCGTCACTTTAATTGGAAAAACCCTTCAACGCGATCCCTACTGGGGAATAACAAGAATTCAAGCTTTTTATACTGACTTATACTTGCTTTAATTATTGTTGATATTATGTTTGTTGGCCTTATGTGCTACTTGTTTCTTATTTACCGCTTTGATATTGATTGAACTGTATTATATATTGTCTTCTCTTACGCACCCCCCTCTGAGTCTCTAAAATAGGATAGAAGGAATGCAGCGCATGCATCCTACCTTCTTTTTGAGATAATCGGAGTGTCAAGACACCTGGTGAATAATTATAGTCACACATTTTAGGCGGGGTTTAGATCAGCAACGAAGGCGGTGTTGCCCTGCTACCGACCAAGTTGTCCCTCCCCGGCTCGAGTGTCCGCTCAGGTAAGCCAGTCTAGACATCTATCCTTATTAAGCTTAAACTTAGAAGAACTGAAAACCCAGAATCTGGTTATCCCTATTAGGTGCCTCTTTATTTGCATCATATGTATTTGACTTAGTGGGACGCGGCACAGGGGTCGGGTCTGTCTAAGACAGGTGACCTAATTTATAAGGAACAACATGTGCATCCTACATGCTCTTTGACATTTGTTTGGAAGACTTTATTTATTGACCGGCTTTAGTCAACTTTAAAATGCAAGAGATTAAATTATCCTCAAATTTAGTGAATCATTGTTCAAAGGAAATTTTTATTTTTTAAAAGAAAGAAAAATTTTAAATATACAGCAATATAGTTTATCGATTTTTATGAACTATGAGGGTCTGATTCTCATATTAATAGGATACATAGGAAGTCCTTCCCAGGATACGACCCTATTTTTGAAAAATTATTCATGGATTTATTGAGGAATATTTTAAAAATATGATTACTTTCATAATTATTTTTCTAATCCTCAAGTCCAATTTCTATATATCATAATAGCCTTGAATCTTTAGGGATCATGAGGCTAAGGTTTTACAAAATAAAAAATATACATAAATCTTGATAGCCCTGAACCTTTAGGGGTCTTGAAGCTTCATTTTTTATGACATATATTTTCAAGAACTACGCACACCTGATTCTCGCATTAATGAGATATGTAGGCAACCCATATCGGGTTCGGTGATATTCCTAAGAAAATTTTGAAAAAGTCAAGCCTTGACACATTTGTTATTTTCAAAGTCAAATATAGTAAGGTGGTTGGTTTGTGACTAAATTGACATCTCACCAATACAATACCAGGTCTAAAGAACAAGCAAGATGACCCACAAAAATGGTATAGGCTCTAAGATGAAGTGGTGTAGACTGTTAGAAATGAGAACAAGAAGAAATGGCTAGGAAGGTGAAAAATTTGAAGCAAAATATGAGAAACATGTAAGTACTTGGAGAGAAAAGGAGAGTTTCTTATAAGGATTTGTACATGTTTCATGATATTCACTTTCCTCTAGAGTCCAAAACACCAAAGTTGGACATGTACGAGGGCCATGATTATCCTTCAGCTCATCTGAAAAGGTTTTGTAATCAACTAAGAAGAGCAAGGAAAGAAAAACTGTTGATAGCTTATTTTGAATAGAATCTTGTGGGGATAGATATTTTCAAAATGGTTCACGAAACTTTGGCTTAAGATGAAAAATTGATAAGGTAGCAATGATTTTGGAGACTTCATTAAGGCTAATGTGAAAATCAGTGACTAAGATGTCAAACTCAGCAATTCAGAAGTCACTTCACTCCACGAAAAAGAAATTTTGGTGGTTTGTTTTATCTTTCTTCTGTTACCCAAATAATTTAAGAGTTGTTATTTGGGATATATTTTGTCTTATTTTCTTATTGTTGAGTTCAAATCCAATATTTTACTTGTCAACAAAAGATGTGTCCCTTTTGTTGTTTTTATTTCAATATTTTTTTCCTTTCTTTTTCTATACACATTTTTTTCTTCTATGGCAATTCCAGTTATATGATATACATGTTGAATTTTAAGCCAGATCTTAAAACCCTATCTAAAGCTGAAACATTCGACCAAAGACCTAGAGTTAAAAAAAAATATAAAAAAAATAAGTAGTCGAGATGTTCGGGGACCTAGTTACATCCCCACTTGAATGTTTTGAGGTAATCACTTTGCGAATAAAATGACTTGGTCTTCAATGAGAAGGTTCAACTTAATCATTAGTTCCTATGGTCAGAATAAAAAATAGAAGGAAGTTAGCTAAAAAAAGAGAGAGAATCATCTATTATGAGGAAAGTACAACACAAGTAGACCTGTATGGTTCACAAGCTTAAAATAAGTAATGCATGTGCACATGCACAGTCAAGGTCAATGTTAAAAAAATGTGCATGATTTTTATGTTGCACTCTTTGATTTCATATTATTTACTTATATTTTTAAGGATTGATATGAAGAAGGCATTTCATTCTTCTATCCAAATGTTATGTCATCCTTTGTTATCCCCTTTGCTCTTGAATTTTATTCTTTCATAAACCTCTTTTGGAATAAAAATAGAGTCTGAAAAAAATTCAAAAAGAAAAAAAAGGTGTCAAGAAAAAATAGAGTCAAAAAAGTATCAAGAAAAAATAGAGTCGGAAAAAATCTCTCTTTCACTCAAAAAAAGAAGAAGAAGAAGAATAAGAGAAAAGTCTAGAAAAAGAAAAGAAAAGAAAACAAGAGAGCCAAAGTTCAATTCAAAAAAATGGTAAAAAGAAAAGAATAAGATGTCTGAACTATGTTTGACCTGTTTCTTGCTATGACAAGATATGTAGGCAGCCCTACTCTGGGGTTCGGTCTAACCAGAAGAAAATTTAAGTTACCCAAAATGAAATAAAACTGGGGCAAAAGTTTATTTCCTTAAAGAGTCGATTCCAAAAGTTGTATGCTTCACCCAATATTATGTAGATTTTTTAGCCTCATGCCTCCCTTTCTTTCTAACCTTTTTCAAAATCCAAGTTACAATCAAAGACCTTCAGATCGATCTTTGAGAATGTTAAGGCTAAACATGTCATGGGTGCATGATGTTTCGTATGATGAACGTTATTTTAAAAAAAAAAAGATGAAAAAAATGAAAATGAGAGAGTCTTATAGGTGAAAACCCGTTTAGGCACTATAAGGCGACGGTGAACTAAAAAAAATAATGAAAATGAGATCCGCTCGTTGGAAAAAATCCTTCGAGGTGTCACTAGCCGAAGGAGAATTGTGATCTGGAGGTAGCATGTTCAAGAATGGCTCCATTTTAAATACAATAAGTGGGTAGAAGTTGAAAATTACTAGTATGGGTAAATCTGGTTGTGTAATTCAAAATGCATGTCATAATCACTGAAATCACATGCCATACCCAGATAAGTTTTTATTTTTGATGCTTTTGAAAAGAGATGTCGATATTTCTTTTTCTTTTCTTTTTATTATTATTTTTCTTTTTAATTTTGTGTCTTTGTTGTCAAATGAAAAATCAATATCCTCATCTTTCATGTATTTTTGAGTCAAATTTATGTCAAAACAAGTGAGAAAGAACTTCAAAACTTGCCACCAACTCCCTCAATTGCACAAAGCATGTAAAAGGGCTGATGCAGCAAGTTAACATGCTTCAAAATAAAGTAAGATATTCAAGAATGATTGTCACCCGATAGTTTTTGGACTCATAGAAGTTAGGAGGTGTATTTAATGTTGAACCTAGAGACATCATGATTTGAATCAAAAGGTTTTAGTAGTCAAAATTTGGGGTCAATGCCACAACAAGTCAACAATACCGATCAATTATTTGCAATGGAGCTGAGCATGACAAGTGCAACAGATCGCCTTAATGGCCAAATGCCACAAATTAACCACCGTGTTTTTAAATTAAAAAGTTTTCTTTATATGAAACAAAAACATGTTATCTTCAAATCAAGGGCTTCAAATCCTAAATATCAAAAGGTACAATTCCTCACTTTTGCAAATACAGGAGGTAATATTGCTACACATGTTTAGTAATCACAATCATGGTAAAGATCGTCAACATTTACTCCTAGAAGACGCACTTTCTAGTTGAGTCCTTCTATTTGACCCATAGGAGGCGCACTTCCTTTTCTGGGTAATTTAAGTTTTCATATGTTAGGTGACACACTTTCTAACTTGAACATTCACTCCTAGAAGATGCACTTTCTAATCGATTTATTTCATTTAATCTCTTGGAGATGCAGTTCCTAGTCAGGGTATGGAAGTTTTCATATGTTAGGTAACACACTTCCTATCTTGAACCATTACTCCTAGAAGATACACTTTCTAGTCGAGTCATTTTATTCAACCCCTAAGAGACGCACTTCCTAGTCTGAATAAGTCAGTTTTTATTTTTTAGGTGAAGCACTTCCTAACTTGAACATTCACTCCTTGAAGATGCACTTTCTAGTCGATTCATTTCATTTAATACCTAGGAGATGCATTTCCTAGTCTGAATAAGTCAGTTTTCATTTATTAGGTGAAGAACTTCCTAACTTGAACATTCACTCCTAGAAGATACACTTTCTAGTCAAGTCATTGAATTTAACTCTTACGAGACACACTTCCTAATTTTAGTCATCATTTTTACTCTGAAAAGACACATTTCTTTAGCAAGGCTTTGATTCACAGTCTTTCTGTACTTTTCAAAAATTATAATCTAGTGATGCTCAAAAATTTTTTAGGAACAAACTGGGGCAAAAACTTTTTTCGTATATATTGAATTTTACTTTCTGCTCAGGACCCTCCTAAAGAATGGGACAGGACCCTCCTGAATAATGGGAATTTACTTTTTGTTCAGGACCCTCCTGAAGAATGGGACAGGACCCTCCTGAAGAATGGGAATTTACTTTTTGCTCAGGACCCTTCTGAAGAATTGGAATTTAATTTTTTGCTCAGGACCCTTCTGAAGAATGAAAAATTACTTTTTGCTTAGGACCCTCCTGAAGAATGGGGATTTATTTTATGCCTAGGAACCTCCTGAAGATGGGATGTTATTTTTCTGTTTCACCTTTTATTTTGAGTTTAGGAACATATTTGAAAATCAGAAAAAGAAAGTCCAGGAACCCGCCTGAAGAACAGGGTGAAGAAATTGTAAGTTTAGGAGCCCGCCTGAAGAACAGGGTGAAGAAATTGGAAGTCCAGGAGCCCGCTTGAAGAACAGGGTAAAGAAATTGCAAGTCTAGGAGCCCACCTAAAGAACAGAGTGAAGAAATTACTAGTCCAGGAGCCCGCCTAAAGAACAGGATGAAGAAATTGCAAGTGTAGGAGCCCGCCTGAAGAATAGGGTGAAGAAAAAGGAAGTCTAGGAGCCTGCCTGAAGAACAGGGTAAAGAAGCAACAAGTCAGGAGTCCGTCTAAAGAACAGGGTGAAGATGTAACAAGTCAGAAGCCCCCCCTGAAGAACAGAGTGAAGAAGCAACAAGTCAGGAGACCGCCTGAAGAACTGGGTGAAGAAATTGTAAGTCCAGGAGCCCGCCTAAAGAACAGGGTAAATAAAAAGGAAATCCAGGAGCCCTCCTGAAGAATATGGTGAAAATTATCAATTGCAAGTCAGGAGCCCGCCTGAAGAAAAGGGTGAAGATTTTAAAGTCCAAACCAAAAGAAAATCTGAAGAACAAAATCAATTGTCAAGTTCCTCTTTAATCTTAAAAGAAATCGAGGAGGAACATTTTATGTTTCAAGTTCAACTCAGAATAATGACTATCTCACCATTTGAGAAGTCATGAAGATTCAAGTCAAGATTCCAGAAAAGTTGAATAGATAGGATCTTTCACTTGTATCTTCAATTTTATTTTGTTATTTATGTGAATGTAAAAGCATAAGTCGTCAATAGGAAACTCTATGGAACCTCACTCAACCTCTAACTCGTTCTCTCACTATTTTACTTTTGACCTACACGTGACCTGATTCCCTTATAACCTGAGATGTGTAGGCGGTCCAAAACCAAGACTCGATCACATCTCCTTTTTCTTTTTATATCTTTTTTGAATAATCGGAGAATCAATAATCATATCTTTGTCTAATTCTTTGTATGAAAACTCTTCGAGATTTCAATCAAAGAGGGGCAAAATGTAGACACTGATTTTTTACTTTCCCCGAGTGTGATATATATATTTTTTCAACATTAGATATTTATGTTTGATCCGATATTATTTTAATTCTTATTGTATTTTTAATAAATTTTTAGTTAAAAAATAAATAACTAAATAAAGTTAATTTTAGGATATTATTTTATTTTATTTCAATTTAAAAAAAAATACAAAATTTTTCTTCTTTTTTTTTAAAAAAATGTTTCTTTTCAAACAAATAAGTTAGTAGTTTTAGTACTATCTTAATTATATTTATTTTTTGGTATTTTTAAACCTTTATTATATTTTTTATTAGATATAAAAATTAATTAGTTATTATTATATTATTTTTATTATTATTATTATATTTATTTATTTATTATTTTTATTTATTATTATTATCTTATTTTAGAAAAATAAAAAAAGAAAAAAAAAAGAAAAAATTTGAAATCCTATCTCATCCTAAACTACCCTAACCCCCCCTTTTCCTCAACTCCCTCAACCTCCCACATGACACCGCTATATTACACACACACGGACAACATTGAAAAATAAGGACGAAACAACACACACACAAGAAAGAAGAGAACACATACACTGGAAAGAAACAAGAAAAAAAACGAAAGGAGATTGAAGACAACAAAAAGATTAAGAACAAAAAAACCAACAAAGGAGAGACAATACTGGAAAACAAAAACAAAAAAAAAGAAGAAGAAAAACACTTGGAGAAGAAAAAAAGGAGACAACATACATACACACAGCAAAGACAGAGTACAACATTTAACACAAAGAAAAGGGACGAAAACAAAGGAGGAAAGAAAAGGGTTGAAGTTGTGAGGTTCCGTTCGAGTTTTCAAAAGTCGTTTGTACTTTCTTTAATCAGCTCATCTTTCAGGTTCTTATCCATTTTGTATCATAAGTTTTAGTGTTGATTGAAGCATGAATAAAGTTATTCTCATGGCTTCTTACATTATCCAACATGTGTAGTTTATTATTTTATGTAGTTCGTGTTCTATGTCTTTGTTTATGGCTCATTTGTTGATTCAAAATAATATTTATTAGATAGGTGTTGAATTTTAAATGAGATAATTATTAGAGTTATTAGTGTTAAAATATGTAGAGTTGCATTCACCATGTAATTATGACGTAGTGATGATAAACCATAATATTTTGCTCATACAAACTTATGTAAAAAAAAAGGAGATGTTGTAGTAGTTATTAATTTGGTTTGGTAGTTGTCTACTGAATGTTGTCTTATTTGGTTTCCTATTTTTCAAATAGATTATTTTGTTACGTAAGATGATGAATAAAAGTTGAATAGTTTGATATGGCTTTTGTTTATTTGTTATTAAAGAAGGAATTTGGCTTATGATAAAAAAAATCTTGGCATGTTTTGAAAACCAATAGTTACTGAAAAAAAAAAAACTAACCAATTATCAATACAGTGACTAATAACCTTGGGATCATTTCGATGGATTTATTTTAAGTCCAAAAATGCTAGAAAGAGATAATTTATAATTAATTAAAATAGGGTGCTACTAAAAATAGTACTTGCATGTTTATTCATCTTTTATTAAATACAACTATTCTTTATTTCATCATATGCCATGAATTGGATGTTTAAAATGTTACAACTATCAGTAAAAATTGGTCATCCTATTATTCCTTATAGTTTTGTATGGGTTGTACAAATAATTTGAGTGGTAGACTATTTGATCATTATAAGCTCTCGATAATTAAATTCAGGCCTAGGCATTCATTTGAGGATTAATTACATAATTATTGTAAATATGAGGAAAATAGGTTGCAGACTTATTCGAGACTCCATTTTATAAGGAAGAGAGGCGAGTTGCGGATTAATCCAAAACTTATTACGATTTTTATTGAAAAGAGTAAGTTTAGATGTCTTGAATTTATAATAGGCTAACCAGCATCTTTAACGCTAGACAAGTTTAGGCGAGTTTAAAATATTTGTCTCAATTAAGAATGCGGCGTACGCATCTTTTGAGACATTTTAAAAATTCAATGATGCAATAATGCACTTTGATAAATCTTTTTCTAAAATTAACTTTTCACCAATTTATTTAAATAAGATAATATAAGAATTTTAATATAATAAAAATAAGAGAATTTAGGCCTTAACATAATTTATCAAAATATTTCAAGTCAAGATAAGTCAATAAAAGCCACCGTGCTAGAACCATGGGACTCGAGGGGTTCCTAATACCTTCCCCTCAGTCAACAGAATTCCTTACTCAGTTTTTTGTTTTCACAGACCAAATAAGAGTCATTTCCTTTTGATTAGGGATTTAAAAAGGTGACTTGGAACACCATATCTCAATTTCAAGTGGCGACTCTTAAAATAATAAAAATAGTCCCTATTCAATACCATCTCTTTAATTGAAAAAATCCTTCGACGTGATCCCTGCGGGCAAAAAAGAGGTGTGACAACCACAATTCATCGTCCTAACACTAGTCTCATGTACATAAATATCGCAATTATCCACTAATTTTTCCACTAGTTGCCAACCTAGGATATGGCACACATCAAATCAAGCCTACTACTTACTCCCACAAAACATGCATCATTAACCTTTAGCTACTATTCGTACCAAACAATCCACATCTAAAGTTCAAGACTATTGTCTAATACCAGTCATGTAACACCAATGAAGCATGTTGCATATTATACTGGGCCATCAAATATAAATATCAACCTAAGTCTCTTAGTTTACTTAACTATGGCCCATAAGTTCATCCTCTTCACAAAATTACTACTACACCTTAAAATCTACTACATATCTTCTCACATACCATACTACTTTACAACTACTAGAGAAAAGAAAATCAAGAGGAAAAAGTCACATAATAAGGATAAATGATCTTAATCTTATCATATCACCCATTCCCATCTATTAACATATCCCACTTTCTCACATCATATTGACTTACCCATCATACATCATAACCACCTTCAAAAATTCCATATACAACAATGAGTATATACCAATAACTTATTGACTAATCTACCCCTTTCCCTCCATAGCCTATAAATGATTTCTACAACCACCATAACTATTAATTCTGAGATCCTTCCCTATTTTAAGTAAATAATAATTGTAGCCAACCATTTCCTTCACGGACTATCATACAATCTACAATTATTGCTACCATATTAGTCTATTACTATAAAATGGCAAACCATCCCTCAATCAACGGTTACACAACTAAACTTACTTCTTTACACAAAATCACCCTTATTATGACTTCTAAACTTGTGACTTTATATCACTAACTTCTGAACCATGTTACACCTCCCAGGTTATGACACTTTATTGCATAATACCATCCGCGTAGAAGTAATGTTCCAACACTCTGCCACATAGCATTACCCTTAAGAATAATGTTTACAACAAGGGTTTTATAAAAGAGGATTGAATACACCCATACCTCAGGCTCAAACACAACACTGAAGTAGATAGGGGTATAAGCTTAAATCAATACACTTTATGGCACTCATGGACCCCTCTCAAGTCCTTTTGCAATTTCATAATTGTTTATGACTCAATCAGTAGGGACCACATCATTTACTCTAAGCTTCTGTGCTTGAATCGACTTAACAATTAGACATAGTTAATAAAATCAGAGTAAGTAAGGAATTTGAATTATTTAAAAAGAGATAGCATAATGGCATGATCTAGAATATGAAAAAAAGTGAAAGATTTTTAAACGCCTAATAGCTTCCTCCTTAAAAGTGTGGCACGCTATACACCCGTAAAAAGAACTCTACCTGATATGATTTCGCATACACCCTCGGACTATGAACCATGCTCTAATACCAACTTTGTCATGACCCGGGTTGGGGCCTTGGCCTTAACGAGTATCCCAAACCATAAAGGCCCAGACGCCTCTTTCTTTCTGGCAATCATGCACAACATTCATTCAATATAAAGAATTTGCAGAAAGACATAAAAATGGAACCATGGTCAATCTCATAACACTTGAACAATTTGGAAAGAAATTCTTAATATTCAAAACATCTGATACCAGTATGCGAAATCTCTAACACTATGATATCCAATATATGTCTAAACCAAAACTGGGACAAGGCCCTCAGTCAGACCATAAATCAAACAAATGACAATGTCTATATAAGCCTGGCCTTTTGGAATAGAGAAGGGTCACCAACAGTAAATCTCAGAAACATCAATCTACTGCTTAGCTGGACCCCAGGACTGTGTCCCAGATCCTGAAATATAGAGGTCAATATGAATGTACTAGTACGCAAAGCAATCAAAAATAATGTACTTTTATATATAACATAAGTGAGAGCATTTCATAAAATACTATGCATGAAATAATTTAAAACACATGGGCAGCTTCAAATGATCTTCAAAATAATTCTATAGATGTAATACCATTCTTTTTTTTACTTCTAAGCTAGTTGGTACACCCTACTATTCTACAATCTATGGGCTATATGGAATCTGCCCTTAACTTGGTGGACAAGCCCCCAACCCAAGTTTACCACAAAGGTTGGAGTTTCTGTTCTAATACGCCACAGACCACTAGGATAGCGTAGAGTCCCTCTTTGGGAACATAATAAACTCGTATCAGCGAAACATGGTTTCAGGCAATGATTTTTCTGAACTCGTTCCTTCTTCGGGTAACCACGTAACTCTCTTTAAGCCAAATTTTAACATTTTCTAAACATGCATCATTCTAAGCTCAAAATCTGAATGAAAATCTACATTCTATTTTATTCTGTGTTACTATGGCATTATCTATATTGGTATCGTCATACCAAGAATTAAAAGTCATATTTCTCAACCATATATTATCAAGTTATAACTTTTTTCAAGCAAAACAATATTTAGACCACCAAATCAATCAAACAATGCAAGAGAGTTCTTATTTTCAAAACATATTTCAAACTATGCAGCGATTCTCTCTTTTCAACATTTCATCAAACATATGGTGGTCATGTATTTTGTGACAAACCATGCAACTCTTTAAAATCATCACTTCTCCTTTATATAAAAAAGAACCCTATCTTCAATTTATAATCAAAATTAAGTCTTAATCAACAATAAAGACATTTGTAACATGCTTCTCAGTATGAAATTGAATAAATTGTATCAAGTTACAACTTTTTTCAAGCAAAACAATATTTAGACCACCAAATCAATCAAACAATGCAAGAGAGTTCTTATTTTCAAAACATATTTCAAACATGCAGCGATTCTCTCTTTTCAACATCTCATCAAACATATGGTGGTCATGTATTTTGTGACAAACCATGCAACTTTTTAAAATTATCACTTCTCCTTTATATAAAAAGGAACCCTATCTTTAATTTATAATCAAAATTAAGTCTTAACCAACAGTAAAGACATTTTTAACATGCTTCTCAGTATGAAATTGAATAAATTGTATCAAATTACAACTTTTTTCAAGCAAAACAATATTTAGACCACCAAATCAATCAAAAAATGCAAGACAGCTCTTATTTTAAAAATGTATTTCAAACTATGCAGTGATTCTCTCTTTTCAACATTTCATCAAACATATAGTGGTCAAGTATTTTGTGACAAATCATGCAACTCTTTAAAATCATCACTTATCCTTTATATAAAAAAGAACCCTATCTTCAATTTATAATCAAAATTAAGTCTTAACCAACAGTAAAGACATTTGTAACATGCTTCTCAGTATGAAATTGAATAATTCATAACATATAAAAATAAGGGGATTTATAACAAGAGAGGGATTATAATTCTTATTTCTCTCAATTCAAATTCGAAACATCAAACCACATGCATATATATATATATATATATATAAATCGAGTTTAAAGGGTAAGGCCTCAATACCAAAACATTATTGTCAAGAAGCATTCACAATGCATAATTGTAAATATAAATTGAAGACCTTTTTGTAAATTCATGATTTCTCAACACTTACACATAATTAAAATGATTTCACCATTCCCATGTAGTTTAGGAAAACTCCACGTACCTTATGTTGTTTAGTTTTAAGATTGGAACTCTAATCTTGACCTTTTTCTTGAAATCTTAAACTTAAAGAAAAACCCTAGTTGGTTCTTATTTTTTAGAGTGGAGAGGATTTGAGGTGTTTTAAAACTGATAAAAGTTGATTAATAATGCTTAAAGGGAAACTTAATTCGTGGGAAAGATTTTTGGAGTGAGGAAAAGATTAAAATACCCCTAAGAAAACCAAAAAAGTCGCAGAATTTCATCAGTTGACAACCACGGTTGATGGCCCATCACTCAGAATATAGCTCATCACCTAGGTCATCACTTTTGGGCTAGATTTTACCATTTACTGCCCTTGGCTAATGACTATGGCTGATGGGTCGTCACTTAGTTGATGGCCCATCAACTTGGTTGTCACCTAGTTGATAAGTCGTCAACTTCATTGTCATATTTTGGCAGACAGACACTTCAAATTAAAATGAGCATAACTTTTTACTCCAATATTAGATTAAGGTAAAACTCATTGCATTGGAAATAGGACTCAAATATATTTCTTTTGGTATATAGTAAGACACGTAATATATTATATACTAGGAGTAATGGTTATTTAAAGTTGACCCAAGTTTAAACGTTCAATAAAACTTAATCGATAGAAATGTTCTCAACTCGTCTTTGAGTTAGGACATATTTGTGACCTCAATTCATATCCAAATATATTTCCACACTATAGAATTGATCATAACACATATATTAACAAAGAATCATTGGGTTCAGGGTCTATATACGTAGGAATAACGATTTGAAATCTAGCCCGACAAATGTAGAGTGTTACAGCAGGTCAGTGTGTTGTAGGATAAATCTTATCATAGTTACAAGATACTCCATACAAGTCATATGGTCTTGTGATGAGAGGGTTAGGAACCAATCATATGTTGTCCAGTATCTATCCCTTGATGTTCCATCTTGGATATGACTAGATCTCACCAGTCGTATGGTCTAGGCAAGGGATTCGTAAGTTGGAAAGAATTTGGTATCCAACCTTCTATTCTGATAGCGACTTAAAAGTACCAGTCATATGATGTGGTGACGATTTAAAGGGTCAAATAGTAGCCACTTGCGAATTTCTATAACTTATAAGCTGGGGGTACTTTGGACATTTTTCACCCCAATGCCCTTAAGACCCCACGTCCTATAATACAAATTAAGCATTCATTCTACACTTAACAATATTAAAACACTCTCTAAACTCTCTCAAAAATCTCGCAATAAGATTAGGTTAGGATTTCATCAATCTATCCAATTAAGGCACTCAAGGGTGGTTTCTCTCCGAATTAATTTGTGTCTAAGGCATGTTGCTCCTCCCTTATTATTATTTTACAAAGATCATGTGTTTTAATGTTTGGTTTCCAAGGTATTATTATTGATTTGTTTTTGGTTTTAAATAGATGTTTGAGTTTTTGGTTGTTCATGATTAGATAATATTTTTCCATGTTTTTCTTATGATTCTCCATGTGATAATTATGGTTTGAACATGAGGTTGCATGGGAATGGTCACTTAATACTTGGTTTTGGTGTTGGAAATTATATGCCCTTAACGAGTTTATTATAATGCCAATGAGAATGATTTTATCACATTGTTTGACTATTCTTGAAACCTTTGCAATGTATAAATGATAATGGAACCTAAATTGATTTGGTTGATTTTAAATGGTTTTGAAAGGCCTTGGTGTCCATGACTTTGGTTTAATTGAAAATCTTATGGGGTACATGGAATCCCTTAATTATTGGCTAGTGACATTGCTTGCAAGCTATAGTCTGTATAACGGTACCACTTCATAATGCCTAGATAATTAACTCCTGAAATTGGTTTGGTTATATGCTAAATATTTTAATTGAGAAATAATGGCAAGTTGTGATAGCTAACCGTAAAGGTGTGAGTCTGATAGATGGACACTGAGAACTCATGTTTGCCGATATGAGGGCTAGTCTTGGGGACCATATGCTTGTGGAGTACACGAATAACCCCTAAATTTATACTTATATATATTTATCTGGATAGCGAAGGGTAAACGGGAATACCTAACCCCTATAATATCTTTGGTTTGTGTAGCTACATACACTAGGGCCCATTTAGGGGGTAACACTAGACCCATATAGCCCGTGGGTGGATTATGACAGTAAATCTACACAACCCAGGTGAAGTTTTTAAAGGCATGCTAAACCTTGTTCCCTATCCCAGAACGGTATATATGTATATATTTGATTGCATATAGTTATTTGACTTGGTTTTGAATTACTAGCATTATTTTATATTATCCTTGAGTACATGCTAGCATTCACTCCGCTAACCATCTTCAAGAATTATATCTCCGTGCGATGCATGAACCGACCATACTACCATTCCTCTTGCTCACTGACTTGAATTCGGGAATAACTTCGAGTCAGACTAAAGTGGTGAGTTTCCATACTTCGGAAAACTCCACTTCATGCTATGGACTTCTTTTTGTCATTTCTATTTCTTGTATTTTGGTTTTGGCTATGGTCAGGGGAATGTCCCCACTGGATGTTATTTGATTCTGGTTAGAGGCTCTGTGGTACTACTATGGGCATGAATGGTGTCATTATTGCTATTAGCCTTGGTATTGGTATTGGCATTGGGATTCTTAATGGTTGGATATTTGGTTATGGCTAATTGGTCATGGATATCGACTACATTGCATGTCTTTACATTATTATTGTTCTATCTTGGTATATATTTGAAATTCATCAGACGTAGGGTGCAGGGCGATTATGTTTGGTATTGAGGGTGGTCTCCGGTCCTAGTTAGACTTGGGACGCCCGACACAAGTAGTCCCTAGTTCGGGTTGTGTAAGGATACTTGGGAGATCGAGTCTAATATGCTTAGTTCTTATCCCCCAGCTCTTTGTAAATTCATGTATTTCTTTTTCCTTTAGTTCGAGGACGAACTAGATTTTTAGTGGTGGGTGATGTAACGACCAACTTTTTGATGAAATATGTGAAATGTGTGTTTCTGTGTGATTTAATTATTTTACCCCTCACTATAGATGGATTATGGTAGTTCTGAGGTGTGGGGGTGATTGTCACGGTTCCCGGTGTATTTTAGTACTATTTATGTGATATTGTGACTTTTGGAGACTTCGAGAGCATTATTTTGGACTTTGTGGTTATTATTTGATCCATATGATGGATGACTGAATGGACTTTGTGGTAACATATTTGGTTGAATTTTATGGCTTTTTAATCTCATTTCAACCCTATGTTTGGATAATTTTGATTTTGAGTTTCGAGGGTCAACTTTGTGAAAACAATATTTTTTTCAAAATTCTGATATTGCGAATGAGTTTGGAGCATCAAATTTAGTGTAGTTACATAGTTCATTTGTAAATATCATACTTTTAATGAATCTCGGGCACCCCGTCGAAGTCCATTGGTACTTAAAAAATTCTGGTGCACCAGGTTGCTGGTGCAACCTGATGCACAAAGGGTAAATTGGGCTCTTGGATAGCATTTTATGTGTTAACTATTTGGTAACTCGGGTTGAGTACAAATAACCCCTTTTGTCCGATTTTACTATTCTTTCACCTTGCCCCTTGAGAGTTAAATCCTAAAATAGTGTAGGAGCTTAAAAGTTAAGCTTGTACGTTCTTGGAAACCTAGATTAACATCTATTTCTGGATTTTATTACGGATTTAAGGTTAAGTTTCACCCTTTTCTTACTCTTATTCTTGATTAATTGTTCAAAAATCTTATTTTTTGATTTATCCCTAAATTTCACTCCTTTTCACTTGAATAATATTCCTAATCCAATAATTACTAGTTTTTCATCAATCTCATCCTCAAACAACTTTGATTTTTTATTTTAGCATGGATTTCAAAGATTTTATCCGCTAAAGCTCAAAAATAATTTTTCTTTGATCTGAACCTCATTTATTATTCGATTTGACTTATGTTTTCAACTGTAGAATTTTAAAAATATGAAAAATACGTTTTTGAAGTAAAGTTATTATTTTGCCCTTCTTTTTCAAAAATCTATTTTGAGGGTCTGCTTTGATCCTGAATCAAAAGTAGGCAATATAGGTATCGTTGACTTTATTTTGATGCATAGATTCTATATTTCTTTATTTTAGTTGATCTCAAAATCATTCGTGAGAAGTAAGGTCGTGGGCTCGAAGAGTAGCGGACCAGTTTTGACATTCGAGGTAGGTTATGACTTAACTCTTTCAGATTGAGTTGGGTAGTAAATATTGAAAAAAATGCATGTTAAGGGTTGGAACTAATCATAAAAAATTACTATCTATTTGTTGTGTCTGTGTGGGGGTCTATATATGATGTAATTATTAAAATTAAGGTATTATGTTATATGTGTAACCGTGTGGGGTCTTATATGATATTGATATCCTTGAATACATGTGAATAATTGTATTGTGTTGTTGAGAATGCCTAATGTGGTACCATTGGTGTATTTTTCCTATATTCATACTTTTTTGACATATGAAACATGTGAAAAATCATGAATAGTGGAAATAATGAGTAGATTCGGCTCACGTAGTTATGGAAAGGTATCATTGTGGTTGATTGTGGAATTACATCATGTAGTTGATTGTGAGCATTACTTCCTTATATTATACTCATTCATGAAATCTTCATACCACCATGGCAAAATATGAGAAACACTAATAACACCATTTGAATTCCTCCCGGAAGGATATGCCGGGAGGAGATATCGTAACATCTTATAAAAAAAATTTGAGAAATACGCCGAAAAGAAGATATAGAGATATGGGTAGATGGATTGTGTATGGGTTCACAAACCCTCTATTTTCTTGAGAAAGATCTGTTCATTTTGTGGTATTCAAAACATTTGGCTTGATTAATTCATTTTATCCAAAAGTTGATTTAACATTCTCAGATTTTGGATATATACATAATATATCTAACCCCATGAATATTGCATGAGATCTGAACCATATGAGATAGGTTGTTAATGATATCCACATAATATATAGGGATGGTTTCCATTGCCTTCCACTAATCCAATACTGTAAGAATTATAGCCAGACATATAGTAGAGAAGGGAACCATTATCTTATTAAACCCCCGCATTAAAGTAATTTTATAATCAAACTAATTATAAGTCCCTTGACAGACTTGCTCTGCAGCTGACGGTTGATCAACTTCACCCGATAATCAAAAAAATTAATCAAAGATGATCAATTTATCTTTTATTTCCACTCATTACTGTCCATTTTTTCAATTCCAGACACCAAGTGAAATTGATCAACCACTAATGCAGAGCAACACTATAAAGGAACTTATAATCAGTTTGATGATAAGTTTACTTTAGTGCAGATTTTTAATAGGATAATGCTTCCCTTCTCTATTGTATGTCCGACTATAATTCTTACAGTGTTGAATTAGTGGGAGGCAATGGAAAGTAGTCCTATATATCATCTTAATATCATTGACAACCTAGCTCATATCATTCAAATTTCATGCCATATTCATGGGGTTCGATGTACTGTGTAGATATCCAAAATATAGGAATATCAAATCAACTTTTGGACAAAATGATTCAGTCAAGTTAAATGATTTAATCCCACAAATAAACAGTTGTTTCTCAAGAAAATTGTCTATCATACTTTTTTACCAAAGAGTCATCAACTTTCTACAGAGGTAAATCTTAAAACAACCATTGTGGATGTTAAGTCGGATCTGTGTTGGGGTATTATTAAGTTTTTAATTGATAGGAATTCCAACCAATAAGAAATTGACACATATTAAATGAAAATACTAATTAATTTTGAAAAAATTTCTGTTAAGTGAAAGAATAAATAGAGCCTGTTAGGGGTAAATAAAATCTAACCACAAATCAAGTTAGATCGATAAGAAAATCGACTAATGGTTTGATCTGACTTAGTTTGGTGTTGACAAAAAAACCTCAACTACAATTGATTTGATTTGATATTAATTAAAAAAAAAAGTTAAAACCGAATCGAACCAACCCGATATTATATTTGCACAATTTTTAAAAATATTTAATACATTAATTTATGAATATTTCTTGAACTTTTTTATTAGTTTTATCTTTCAACATATTATTACAAGTTAAACCTAGAATTTTGAATAGTCCACTAAGTTTTATAGCCCATAAAAATTAGTAACTCAAATAAAGTTCAAATAAATAGTAGTGTTAATAAAAACCCGAACCAACCCATCCATGTACATCCCTAGATCCTACAGGTAGATGAGAAGGATATTTTAGAGCTCAGAAGTGGAAAAAGGATATATTAACACCATTTTCAATTCTTCAAGTGAATATTAGGCCGCCTTTTTTCTTTTAATAAATCCATTGTGATGCTCTTAGTTTGAATCATTTAGATATTTCTTTATGCTAGTGGATCAACATCTCTTCATTTAAAAAAAAAAAAAAAGAAAAAAAAAATCGTAACTAGATTAAGACATTTATCATAAATTAAAATTAATGATTGAGATTTATTTAATTGTATTTGTCCTTTTAATTATCTTTTGATTCATCTTGACCTTCTCCTGGCATCACAATAGGTCAACGAAAACAGTCATATATCGTATTTTAATATGCTTAGTTACACTATAATCCATATTTTTCAAAAATTAAATATTTATAACAATCTTGAAATTGATGTTTTTTTCAAGAAAGTACTAAGAGAAAATTTCTATTGTGTATAACCAGAGTCATATTAATTTAACCTATATAATGTGTTTAAAATGAGAAATGTACATAGTGTGGATGTCTTTCTGATATAAAGTCATAGCGTTATATTAATTGCAAAGAACTACTAGTGTATTGATTGTTTGATGAAAAAAAAAAGGAATTTAACTGGAGAAGTATAACTGGTGAAAAATTATATATATTTAATTAGTTGGAGACTTCAACATAGTTTTAGTTATTAAAGTAAAAGAAAAAAAAGTGTATTTTACATTAATTAAATTTGATGATCTGCCACTTGTAGAATTAAATTTTATTAGGAAGAATCTAACTCAGACATTTTACTCTCAGTCCACTGTATAGTCAAGGAAATCAACAAAATAAACCATCATGAAAGGATGTTTATTTAGTAACCTGTGAAGCCAAATTAGAACTTCAATTTAGAGTTTAATTCTTTTACAAATTCATTTTAGTTCTCTTACGCTATTTTCTTAATATATACGTCTTTTTTATTAGCTTATTTTGTTAGGTCAAACTAAATCAACATTTTACAGTATATTAATATGCTTTGATATAATATAATTGATATTTCCAAAATTAAAAACTTATTAATGTCCTTGTAAAATAAAAAATATTATTCAAGCTAACATTTATCTAAAATTTCTATTGACTAAAGAGGTTAGTATATAATTTCAAAATTGATAGTGGGATTATATCTATGACTTGAGTCATATTAATTAACCTATACGATAAGTTAAATGAGAAATATGCATAGCGTGACAGTATTTTTTTATTTTTTTTTGGGTGAAGCATAGCGTGATAGTATATTAATTGCAAATTATTAAAAATAAATACTCATTGCAAACTACTCAGACATAATGAGTTGGACTACATTTATAATTAATGATAAGTTGATAAAAGTTTCTCTGACCAAATAAGAAGATTGTTTGACTTATGCAAGGAGTTAATTAAGTAATTATGTCTAACATACATTTCAAAACTAATTTCAAATTATAAAATATTATTCTTTCAATAATTCTACTATAAAGTAACTAACATGAATTTATTTTATCATACCATGATTGTTGGGAATTATGAATTTAGTTATTCATAATCATAAATAAATATACCTGTTCGGGTAGGTTTGATATTTCTAAGGTTTGTTCCTCCATAGCTTTTTCCATTGAAATAAATCTGTTTTTTAATAACTAAGCAAAATATTTGTTGTGGACAGGAGAGAGTTTTTGCTTCAACACATGAAGGCTTGCTTTGCAATGCCTTCGGTTCATCTTATTTATAGACTGAATCTTTACAAGAATATTCACATTTCTTTTACGCTTCTAAAATTAGTCTACAAAAAAGTCTCCTAATGAGACAAAAATTATTAATGCCTATCAAAAATGTTAAGCTTGAAAAAGGACGTAATAACGTCCTTCTCTCTTGTTAAGCGAATATAATATTAACATTTAGATCATGAGCACAAAATTCTAATTAAAGCCTTAAAAATTGATTATTATTGTTATTTATTAATAATATTATTTGTGATCACATTTACAGTCGTTTGGTCTAGTGTATTGGAAAATATAATGCATGTATTAGTTAATGTGTACTACTAGTACCTTGTTTGGTATGTCTTTTTGCCTATGTATAACTAGTGCAAGCGTTAGTTATACACTCTATTGTATGTTGAAGTGTGTATTAGTAATACACTCTATTTCCTATGTATTAGTAATACAAAGATTTTAAACACATGCATTAGCTTATTAAATGACCTTAATACCCCTTAATTTCCCTCTCAAAATATTTCACAATTTCTTTTCCCGCCATATTAATTTTCAACAGTGAATCTTGCCAAAACATTTCACAATTTCTTTTTCCACCATTTTAATTTATAACAATGAATAGTTGATTTAAATAATCGCAACATATTTTTGTTTTTCTTCAAGGGTCTTTAAAATGATTAAAAAAAATAATTCTTGAGACTATTTCTTAATTTTACATCTTGTATTTTATTTTTGTTTCGACTATATTAATCCGTCGGCGTAACATTTCATACGCAAAGACAAAGGTCTTGCAATTAATCCTAAATCTCTATATATTAGTTCAACAATACTAATTATAATTGAGATGACAAAAGAACTTTGCTGCGAAAAAAGTATACAAAGTCAAAGAAGAGTATTTTTGTTACAAACACTTCTTTTATAGAAATTATATAAGATATATTATTTCTTATACATCAAACCAAACAATGTATAAGAAATAATACATGAATAACTAATACAAGTATAACCAATACAAGCATTACTAACACAAGCATTATTAATACACAATATTATGTATTGTTCTTATACACTATACCAAATGAACCTAAGTGAACATGGCCTCTTGAATTAATTGAAGTATATCAACATGTCTGACTTGTTTCTAGAATATAACACCACCCCGTTGATGTGCGACAAGACATCAAAAAGTCTTATGAACAAATACAACAACCAAGTTACTGGGTAATGAATATAAGACACATCAACCAACATATCAACTACGTAGCAACCCTGGTAAGACTTACCACTGGCAATTTCAGCTAACCTTAGTAACATCATGGACAGCAATGTGACGATGATTATTCTCAAAATCCTCGTCCCAATTCTTGAGTTTCCTTTGCAATTGCATGACATGGTAGATTTCATCGTATGACATATATAGAGAAGGGCAAAGTTTGAGAACGAGTACTTTATAATAAATTTGTTGATGTAGGAATTCAATACATGGAGGGAGAATAATAATGTAGGTGACGTATGTTAAGATGAAATCCTAGCGTAACACCTCGCATTTCGGATTAGAACGTAAACCATCATTCCTATGCTTAAATGTTCCAAAAGCCATTAATCCGATGTGGATATAGTGTGTTAATCAATTATTTATTGTGTGAATCTAGTTGAGCATGAATTGAGATCATAGAGGTCTCTTAACTCAAGGACAAGTTGAAAGCTTTCCTATCGTTCAAGTTTTAGTGAGCTTCAAAACTTGGGTCAACTTCAATCGGCCATAACTTTTAGTTTATGTCTAATTATAGGGTTTATTATATATCAAAACGCCACTAATTTTGACTAAATATGATATCGGGGTAAAAAGTTATGGCCATTTTACAGTGAGCTATCTAACCTACCAAAGTGCGATGGGAAGGCTGAAAACCGTTGCGCCAGTGGCGAACCATCGTCCAAACCATTGCAACTGAGGTAGTAAGCCCATTTCCTGGCCATAAAGCGAAGGTTTGAGGGATGGTCCGCCCTTGGGGGGATGGTTCGTTGCCCAAACCGTCCTGCACCTCCGTTTAGCGATCTAAAGCCTAATGGGTCCATGCAGAAATTTAGCATTCCCACTTGAAAATGGGAAGAAGTGAACATGGACTTGGTGATGGGTTTGCCACGTACTCATCTTCAGCATAATTTAATTTGGGTCATTGTAGAAAGGATGACCAAATCAGCTCATTTCCTACCAGTCCATACCTCTTACTCAATCGAGTATTATGATAAACTCTATATCAGAGAGTTAGTTAGATTGCACGGTGTTTTGTTGTCCATTATCTCAAATAGAGGTACCCAGTTCAACTCTTGTAATGCCCCGATTCTGGTAATCAGAATGCTATGTGGTGCCCATGACCTCGAAGGACCACAAGCTAACCCATGACTGATATTTGTACCTGTATACTACATAATATAGAGCATAAATACGGAATACATAATATTGTAAGACCATAAGGTTCAATACTAAATGAAACATAATATCAAAAAGGGGTATCACAATACCAAAACAACTGAAATTATTGAAGTCTATATCTGAAGATACTGTAATCATCTGAAAGCCTCTAACTATCTGAATAAGGAGTTGAATGGGACATGCCCCAACTAACTCCGTCTAGAAAACTAAAATGAAGTAGTAAAATAAAATTGAGTAGTGAAATGACAAGCCAAAATTTGTCCTCGCATGATGAGGACTCACCACTGACGCTGAAAGCTGGAACTGGCCAACTACTTCTGCTCTAAAGCTTATACCTCTGAACCTATGGTGTAACATAAGATAAAGCATCATAGCGCAAATGCGTCAGTACAACTGAATGTACTAGGTATACGAGTGAGGTAGGATATATGCAAAGGTTTCATATACATGAACTATACTAACAGACTAATATGAATGTGAGAATACATACATGATTATGAGACAGAAACTGTCATAACATGATACTAATAACTGACAACGTAAGTGACTATAACTGAGAGTCTGATGCTGGTGGAACTAGCTGAGTTTCGTACTATAATTGAGTTGACTGTATCTGACAGTTCTGATATTCTGATGAACTATTTGAGTTCTTTTATTAAGACTGATACTGAAACTGTAACTGTGGGAGAATTCATCTAACCGACATGCCCTAAATGTGCTTCAATAGCAAAATCGAGGTCTAATCTGTACCCTAATTGGAAGGGTACCAATATCGTGCCACGGGTAAAGATAAGCTGTGAGTGACCCTTAAATATGGCAGTGTCCCCATAAGAGAAAGGTGGTGTAACATACTGATTTTTTGAACCGGAATGCTACACGGTACTTATGACCCCGAAGGACCACAAGCTAACCCATGACTGATATTTGTACCTGTGCACTGCAATATATAATGTAATAATGCGGAAAACATGAACATATAGGCCATAAAGTTCAACTGAATAAAGAATCTATAAAATAGTAACATCCGTGAGGGTGAAAGATACCCAAAATAACTAAAAACTGAATCTGAAGCTAAATATGAGCGTAAATCCAAAAGCCTCTGAGAACTGTCTGAAAGAAAGAGTTGAAGGAACATGTCTCCAACTAACTCCATAAAACTGAACTGAAGAAATAAATAAATAAATCAAATAATATCGTCCTCGAATGAAGAGGACTCACTGCAACTCTGTATGCTGAATGCGACTTCTACTGCGAGTCTGGGACTCGTGCCTCTGAACCTATGGTGTAACATGAAAAGAAAGCACCATAGCGCAAATGTGTTAGTACAACTAGAGTATTGAGTATACAAGTGAGGTAGACTAATGCAACGGTTTACGTACATGAATAATATTACTGACTGACTGTTATGAACATAAGAGTACAAACATACATACATAGTAACTAAGATCGTGAGTACGTGATGGCTAAATCTATACGCTAATACGTGGCTGGAACTGTAGTTCTGATAGCATGGATAACTGTATCTAACAGCCCTGAATCTAGTCGAATTCTCTGATTTCTATGCTATAACTGAATTTGATAGTATCTAATAGTCCTGGTATACAAATATCTGAAGAACTGTTTGAGTTTTTTTACTGAGACTAATACTGAATTTGTGGGAGGTAGTTGTTTAACCGATAAGCCCCATATGTGACATTATGGCTAAGATGGGGTCTATACCCTGACTGGAAAGGTGTCAATACCGCGCCACTGGTAAGTATAACATGTGAGTAACCCTCATATAACAGGTAACTCTAGTAAGAATGGTGGGAACCCTCATATAATAATTTAAGCCACCTCATCTACCCTTATATAACAGGCTGCGATGTCTCAACCTATGTTGGCTACATAGTTCTGGAACGCAAGGATGACTGCTAAGAATCACACCCTCATGTACAGGTGATTTCCCATCCTTGGGTTCACTCGGTGCTAACTCCTACTCCCATCTGAAGAAACTAAACATGATTCAACTAACTATGCATGGACAGATTAACTGACTTCCGTTGACTAACAGAGTAGTACTATTATCTAAGAGTTAACTGGGATCATGAGATTTCTGAGGTTTCCTGAGTCACATAACTGACTGAGTTCTATAGATTATAGCTTGACTGAGATAATCATGACAACATGACATGTCTCTAGGCACACAGCTATGTTTTTTGGGTACGAATATCCCCAGGACTCGATAGAATAAAACTAACACACATGACATGATGTGATCACAAGATTGGAGTCCATAATTTGCTATATCATAAGAAGGGGATAGTATACTTCATGTATTTAATCTACCCCTCAAACATGGTAGGGAAAGCACGGATATAATTCGCACATAAAATTCATATTTCCATCATCATACATACTTCATGCCATCACCATAAGAATACATAAATAGCATGGGCATTCATACTGAAGTGTATCGCTAATATGGACTTGTCATTTAAATATCATAAAATCATGTAAATATGAACTTCTAACATCCTAGGTATTTTATCAAACACCTTACATGCATTCTTTAAGGCATAGGTAGATTTCATACTTGCATTAGTTCAACCCACCCAAAGTTCATGATTTTCAACCAACAATCACATATATTCCATGAAAAACATCCTTAGATATCATCTTGAAACTTGAACAACAATCATCAACGTGTAAATGTTTATATCACCACAAAATTTTACAAAATAACATTTAAAAGCATGGTTTTTGAACTCTATGAGCGAATTGAATCCATAGATGAACACTATGCATACCTTAAAGCTTGGTCTTGAAAGAGACATAATGTTTCTAAAGGTTACTGAAGAAATCCTTAGGCTTTCCCTTGATTTTTCTTGACTAGGGTTTAACCCCTTTGTGAAAGAATGCTCTTGTTCCTGAGGAGATTATCTTGAGAGGAAACCCTAATCTTGTGGTTGAAAGTGTAAGAGAGGGTTTTTAAGATGATTTAACTAAAGAGAATGGAATATAATACGTTCCTTGAGGGTTATAAGTCATGGGAAGTGAAGGAAAAATACTAAAATACCCTTATGAAATAAATTCTCAGTTGCTGAAAATCATAGCTGACGACATTTGTGACAAAGCATCAAAAATGTGGTAAGCCGTCAAAGATGTCGTCACATAGGAGCTGGAACTGATGGTTTATGCCTATGTCTGAAGACCTTCATGGTAAGGCATCACAAATGTGGTAAGCTACCATGAATGTCTTCACACATAAGTTGGATTCTGCTTAAGGCTGACGACCTTCGTGGTAGGGCATTACAAATGTTGTAAGCTACCACGAATGTCGTCACACAGGAGTTGGTTTTTGCCTAAGGATGATGACCTTCATGGTAGGGCATCACAAGTTTTGTAAGCTACCATGAATTTCGTCACTTAGGATCTTGTTTCTTCCTAAGGCTGACGACCTTCTTGGTAGGGCATCACAAATGCGGTAAGCTGCCATGAATATCGTCACACAGTTTCCAGCCTGACATGCTAGAGTAAAATAGGAATAAATCTTTCCTGTGATATCGAATTGAGGCAAAATTGGTATGGTTGGAAATATATTTAAATTATCTATTTGTTGATAGGTCATGAGCTCAAAATTTCAAGTATAATGAGAGATATGCTCGTTTGAAGTTGACTATACCAATATTCTTCTCAAGAATTCAATCGGTAAGGAATGTTTTGATTCTTCTGATAGCTGGGAGTCATTTGAAGCCTTAATATACATCTAACCTACTCATAAAACTATAAAATAACCATGATGTACTATGCATGAGCTTGGCACATGGCTCTAATATTGGTTTGGATTTTTTGGGGTATTACAATATCTCCCCCTTGGAAATATTCGTCCTCGAATGATGACTACTTGGGAGGGGAGAAAAGATAAAACAACGCATACACTGATCATGCTCAACTGGCACGTGATTTAGTACTGAATTGAATTTTAAACTGAATATAGCCCAACTGAACATGCATATCTGATGCATGACTGATAAGCTGAACTCATGAATGCATGATAAGCTATGCAGTGATACTTTATACCAATTTTATACTAGAATTTTGAATATGTAACTGAATAAGCTTAAGTAAAATGGTTACCTCGAGCTAAGCCTTAATTAGCAGAGAAAATATGAGGGTACTTGGTTCGCATGTCTGCTTCTACTTCCCAAGTAGCTCCCTCCATGGACTGATTTCGCCAAAGAACCATGACTAGAAGGACTTCTTTGTTCCTCTGCCTACGAGTCTGATAGTCGAGGATTTCTACTAGAATCTCTTCATAAAAGAGGCTATTCTGAATGTCAACACTCTAAATAGGGACTACAACTACTGGGTCACCTATGTACTTGTTGAGCAAAGAGGCATGGAAGACTGGATGAACTGAGGCTAGATCTGAAGGTAATTCGAGCTCATAGGCTACCTTGCCGAAGTGACTGAGAATCCTGAAGGGACCGACATATCAGGGACTGAGCTTTCCCTTCTTGCCAAATCTCTTCACTCCCTTCATAGGAGAGACCTTATGATAGACAATGTCATTGACCTCGAATTCAAGATCCTTTCTTCGAATATCCACATAAGACTTCTGTCGGCTCTAAGCAGCCTAGAGTCTTTCTCTGATAACTGAACTTTCACTAAGGCATTGAATACTAAGTCAGTCCCTATGAATACTATATCACTAACTTTGAACCAACCAATCAGAGACCTACATCTCCTATCATAGAGAGCTTCGAATAGAGCCATCTGAATACTCGAGTGATAGTTGTTGTTGTATGCAAACTCAATCAAAGGTAAGTGGTCATCCCAGCTTCCCTTAAAATCAATTGCACATGCCCTTAGCATATCTTCTAGAGTCTAAATGGTCCTTTCTGCTTGACCATCTATCTGAGGATGAAATGTTGTACTGGGATAAACTTGGGTACCATGACCTTTTTGGAATGCTTTCCAAAAGTGAGAGGTGAACTGGGTACCTCTGTCTGAGATGATAGATAGTAAAATACCATGTAATCTAACTAACTCCTTGATATAGAGTTTGGCATAATCCTCAGTTGATTAAGAGGTACGAACTTGAAGGAAATGAGCTAACTTGGTCATTCTGTCTACAATAACCCAAACTGAATTATGCTGATGACGTGTTCTAGGGAAACCCGTAACGAAGTCCATGTTTACTTCTTCCCACTTCCAAGTAGGAATAGTGAACTCCTGCATTAAACCACTAGGTTTCTAATGCTCTATCTTAACCTGCTGACATGTACAACACTTAGCCCAAACTCTGCAACATCCCTCTTTATCCCACACCACCAATAGATCTTCCGCAAGCTGCGGTAATCATAGTGTCCCCTAGATGAATAGAGTATCGCGCACCATGCGCTTCTGTAAGAATTTGCTGCCTGAAGTCATCTATACCGAGAACACATAGATGACCTTGACAACGAAGAACACCATCTCCCCCTTGGGAGAAAACCTCTACTTCCTGACTCTGAACTGACTCTTTTATCTTAACAATGCTAGGATCCCTATCTTGATTATCTTTCACCTCGGAAACTAGGGATGACTCTGAACTACTCTGAACACATACACCACCCTCTGAAGATTCAACTAAGTGAACACCTAGTTTGGCAAGCTGATGAATCTCCTAAGCTAATTTCTTCTTACTATCCTCAACATGGGAAACACTACCCATGGACAGTCTACTGAGTGTGTCAGCCATTACATTGGCCTTGCTCGAATGATAAAGGACACTCATGTCATAATCCTTCAAGAGCTCTAACCACCTTCTCTGATAAAGATTGAGATCTTTCTGGGAAAAGACTTAGTGAAGACTCTTATGATCTATGAAGACATCTACATGAACACCGTATAGATAATACCTCCAAATCTTTAAGGCAAAGACAACTGTTGCTAACTCAAGGTCATGAGTAGGATAATTCTTCTCATGAGGCTTTAATTATCTGGAGGTGTAGGCTATGACTCTACCATGCTGCATGAGGACACAACCTAAACCTACTCTGGATGCATCACATTATACTACGAATCCATCATAACTATTGGGAAGTGCTAAAACTGGAGCTGAGGTGAGTCGAGTCTTCAACTCCTGAAAACTCTTCTCGCAAGGTTTAACCACTGAAACTTGACCTTCTTGTGAGTCAATATGGATATAGGAGATGTAATAGAAGAAAATCCCTCAACAAACCGTCGGTAATAGCCAGCCAAACCCAAGAAACTCCTGATATTTAATGGAGAGATAAGGAAAGGCCAGTTTCTTACCGCTTCGATTTTCTGAGGATCTAATCTATTGCAATCACCAGAAATAATGTGGCCAAGGAATGCTACTGATCTTTGCCAAAATTTGCACTTACTGAACTTGGTGAACAATTGATGATCCCTAAGAGTCTGAAGAACAATTATTAGATGGTCTGAATGATCGTGCTCTGTGCAACAATAGACCAGAATATCATCTATGAAGACTATGATGAATATGTCCAAGTACTGCTTGAACACCCGGTTCATCAAGTCCATGAATGCTACAGGGGCATTGGTAAGACCAAAGGGCATGATTAGATATTCAAAATGACCATACCGAGTACAAAAAGCAATCTTCAGAATGTTACATTCTCTAACTCTAAGATGATGATAGCGTGATCTAAGGTCTATCATGGAGAAATAACTGACACCCTAAAGTTGGTCAAATAAGTTGTCTATCCTAGGCAGTGGATGCCTATTCTTGACCATGACTTTGTTGAGCTGGCGGTAATCAATAAACATTTTGAGAGAACCATCTTTCTTGCGCATGAATAAGACTGGCGCACCCCATGGGGATACACTGGGTCTAATGAATCCCTTATCTAAGAGATCCTTCAACTAAACTTTTAGTTCCTTGAATTTTGCTGGTGCCATTCTATATGGCAGAATAGAAATAGGCTGAGTATCTGGGAGAAGGTCTATGCCAAAGTCTATTTCCCTTTCAGGAGGAATACCTAGAAGATCTTCGGGAAAGACGTCTAAATATTCATTAACCACTGGGATTGATTCGATAATGGGAGATTCAAAACTAGAATCCTTAATATGCACGAGATGATACACACACCCCTTAGAAATTATTTTCCTTGCTCGAAAGTAGGAAACAAACTGACCCCTGAAAGACGAAGTGCTACCCTTCCACTCTAGGATGAGCT
>NW_025859114.1:176976-186083 GCF_002878395.1 Capsicum annuum
TTTTCCTTTTTCTATTTTTTTATTACTCTCCCTTTTAAAAAATAAAAAATTGTCTTTCTTTTTCTCTCATCTTTTCTCCTTTTTTTCCCTCTTTTTTCTCTTATCTTTTTTCCCTTTTTTTCCTTTTTCTTTTTTTCCTTTTTTATATTTTCTCCTTCTTTTTTTTTTTTTAAAATTTTTTTCTCTATTTTCTATTCTATTACTCTCCTTCTTCTTTTTATTTTTTCTCTTTCTTTTTTCTCTCATCTTTTCTCCTCTTTTTTTAATATTTTTTTTCCTTCTCAT
Source organism: Capsicum annuum (assembly GCF_002878395.1). Classification (NCBI taxonomy): domain Eukaryota; kingdom Viridiplantae; phylum Streptophyta; class Magnoliopsida; order Solanales; family Solanaceae; genus Capsicum; species Capsicum annuum. Next base: position 177,262 of record NW_025859114.1, read on the forward strand.
TTTCCCCTTCTTTTCATTGATGTGTACTAGCAAATACAAACACAAATGCGAACTATAAAATATAAATACAAATGTGAACTATAACATAAAAATACAAGTGCGAACTATAAAATACAAATATAAATGTGAACTATAACATACAGATACAAGTATGAACTATCATTTGTATTTTTTAATTATTAAAAAGGAACGATTGATTTTCTTTCTATGAATACTTGTTTGTATTTATTGATATGCGTTGTATTTATCGATACAAATAAATAAAATTTAAATTTTTATACAAATACAATATATACAAATAGATATTGTATTTGTATTTGTAAAATAATTTGTTTTATTTGTTTGTAATTGTATTTGTATCAAGTGATATTTTCTTATTTACAAATACGAATGATAATTTTGACATACAAGTACAAAATGGTACATTTGTATCAAATGATACATTAGATATTTATATATTTTAGAATCAAGAAAATACAATTAATGTATTTACTTGTTTATATACATATGATAAATTGTATATCATCACGGCTAAATACAATGTGCAATCAACTTACAAATACAAATAAAAAATAATTTCTAAAAATAATAAAACATCGACGAAAATAGAATACAAATATAAATATAATCTAAATATACAAGAAAAATAAAATAACAATACAAATATAATACAATATAATATACAGTCAATTATAAAATAAAATACAAAATAGTTCTTTAATATACAAGTGCGAATTATATAAAATATAAATGATGGTGCGAACTAACAAATATAAATATAAATACGAACTATAAAATACAAATATAAATGTGAACTACAAAATACAAATACGAGCGTAAACTTTAAGACACAAATACAAATATAGTTGTATCGATGAATACAAAAATACAAATGACAGTGTGGTTACAAATGCGACAAACAATTGTGATATTTACGTTATCATCCATGACTTGTGCTCGAGTATTCACATTTTTTGAAAATACAAAAAATATAAAATAGAACAAAAAAATGATAAAGAAAATACAAACAAAAAAAATAGAAAAAAATCAAAAAGAAAAAAAGAGAAGAAAGAGAAATAGAAGTTAGAGATAGAAGAGAGAAAAAAGAAAAAAAAAAGGAAAAAATTTAAAATAGAAAAATAGAAAAAAGAAGAAGAAAAAATGAGGAAAACACGAAAAATAAAAAATATGAAAAATTAAAAAATGATAGTGTTTTTAGCGAGACTAAACATGTAGTGTATTAATGTTTTTTATGAATACAGACTACTGAGTAAAAGTGAATACAATAGCTGTAAATCCAATACAACAGCTAAATAGAAACTATATTCATATTTTATATAAATACATACTATTGGTAGAATCGAATACAATGGGCGTAAATTGGATACAACAGCTATAAATGGTAATTATGTTAAATATGGTTGTGAAAAGTGTGTTTTATAGCAAAGTGCTACTATTTTTAAAAGATCCCCTTTTCTTAATAAGGACAAAAGGTAGTTATGAGTTAATGATTTGAGAAATAATGAATAACAATAATAATGCTAAGTTAATCTCTAAATTTGGAGTGCTACAGTTTGTGGTCTTATGCTTTGGATTTTCGCATAGTCATCAACAATTATGATTTCAATGCATTTAGGTATCCGATTAGGATTTGTACATTAAAAAAAATTCTTTTCGACATGCTAGTTTGTATTCTTATGTGGATTATACACTTGAAAAATTTTGAAATATTCGGAAACTTTACGGAAGGAAAAGGTCCTTGCAAATTAGCTTGCATTTGAATTCTTTGGTTGAGGTAGCTCACGATTTAATTGGAGTTTAGACTCGATTTAATTGTGTGCATGCTTCTAAATTAGATTCTTGTTGATTTGTATTTGGACATGCTTGAAATTGTTGATGTTTGGATTGTTGAGGCGTGTATAAATGATTATTGAAAATTTACTTGATGAAATTGTCTTATGACTGTAAGTGTACCTGTAAACTTGTTTTATCGTGTTGTATGCTATGAGGTAGTGTAAATTTGATATTGGTATTACTTGTTTATGTTGGATTGTGTACTACGCCGGTACGAATATGTATATGTTGGATGGAGTATCATGCCGGTACGGATATGTATATGTTGGATCGGGTACCACGCCAGAACGGATATGTATGTGTTGGATCGGGTACTACATCGATACGGATATGTATATGTTGGATCGGGTACCACGCCGATACGGATATGTATATGTTGGATCGAGTACCACGCCAGTACAGATATGTATATATTTGATCGGGTACCACGCCGGTACGGATATGTATATGTTGGATCGGGTACCATGCCAATAAGGTACATGAACATAGATTTTTCCCTGCAGTTCATGACTATTTGGGCAAAAATAAGTCTTATAGCATGTGTGTACATATTTGTGTTGATTCTATGGATGTTTAAAGTATGGTTGACACTCTTGATGGTTATGTGGCTTGTTTGTGGGCAGTGTTTGACCTATTGTTGTTGTATTGTTGATTAATTGAGTATTTGTTATGTTGTGTATATGCAATTAAATTAAGTTGGCTAATGATACCTACCAGTACATAGTGGTTTTTACCGATACTATCCTGTACTCATCTCTTATTGAGTGCAGAAAGTTTTCTAGAGGCTCAGACATAACCTCACCTCTAGAGTTTGATAGCAGATCTTGATCCAACGGTGAGCACTTCGTCTCCAGGATGTCATGGGTTATCTTATTTATTTTTCTCCATCTTTCGGGAAATGAAACATTCTTTATTTACTTTATTTTTTAGATATCCCTTTTGGACATCATCATTGTTTAGAAGTTTTTGTATGATGACTTTTGGGTCTTGGGGATTTTACTAAGTAGTTTGTTTGACTTCTACATTAATAATGACTTGTAACACCCTGAGTCTGTATCCCGGATGCTACACGGTTCTCATAACCTCGAAGGACCACAAGCTAATCCATGACAGGTACCTATAATAATATAACTGTGTAATAAATACTGTAATGATTGACAAAATAGGTGGAACATATGCCATAAGGTTCAAATCTATAAATAAATCTAAATGTGGTATGAAAATACCAAAACTAAATATAAGTACTGAGAAAAAACTGAACAACTGTCTGAAAATACTTTAGTCTGAAAAGCCTCTAAACTGTCTGAACTGTGGAGTCGATGGGACAAGTCCCTAACTGACTCCGACTACTGAAAATAATACTGAAATATTGAAAACAACATGTCCTCAAACTATGAGGACTCACCACTATACTGACTGCTGAAAATCTGAACTGCTAAGGGTGTTCTGGAGCCCGTTTGTTTGAACCTATGATATATGACATTATAGCGCAAAAGAAAAGAAAACGTCAGTACTTTGAATGTACTGGTATGCTCAATGCGAGGCTGAAATGCATGGGTTGATATGCATGAACAATAGTAACCAAATAACATGAGTATGACTGAATAAAAATACATTCATGAATACGTATACTGCAACTGAGATCGTGGTAGTACTGAGTACTGAATCTAAATACTGACTTAATAATGTTTGAGTTTACTGATACTATATTTCTGATAACTGAATGACTCTATCTGACTATCCTAATTTTGTGGAACTATACTGAGTTCTGTACTAAGCAGAGTGACTATACGTAATAGTCCTGAATATATAGAACTGAACTGAGTTCTATTCTGAGATTGAGACTGAAACTGAGACTGTGGTAAGTAATCATCTAACCGACATGCCTCTTCTCTAACTGATTTGGGGTCCAACCTGTAACCCCAGTTGGAAGGGTGTCAATACTGTGCCAAAGGTAAGGATAAGTGCTGAGTCACCCTCATCTAGTAGGTACTCAAAATGAGAATAGTGGTACCCTCAACTGTCAGGTAGATCACCTCATCAACCCTCAACTGGTAGGTTGATGTCTCAAACTACGCTACCTACGTAGTTATGGAACTCAAGAACTACTTCTAAGGATTCCATCCTCTACTGGCAGGTGAGTCCCCATCCTTGGGTTGACTCGGTGATGAATACTACTCTCAACTGAATAGACACTGGACTGAATTCTTGACTGTACTAGGATAGACTAGACTGTTACTGATCATACTGTATAACTGAATTAAACTGATTTTACTGAACTGAACTGGACTGATTCTGAGTTCACAGAATTTTCCTAAGTTTTGTACTGACTAAATTCTACTAATCGTGACATGATTGATTCTACTCTGTGACTGACCGTGGCTCTCGACAAGCAGCTAAATTGTCGGGTATTAAATACCCCCAGCACTCGATAGCACAAACTTAAAAGACATGGCATAATTCTTAAGACATAGTAACTAATTACTTAGTCATCATTCATTCATTTGGGCATTCAAGCAAACACTTGAATGACATGAATACTTGCATAAATGCTAAACATGATATAATTCCACTATTCAACTCACATGGGCAATTCATCAAACACTTGTGGGGCATAATATATGCACGTAATACTAAAATAACATGTAGGTAGCGTGATTCAATTCCACTTACACAATTCCAAGAGTATCAACAAGAATTCACATGATAAAGAACACATATCAATTAACTCTACATGAACCTTGCAATAAATCATGAATACATTTTAATTCAACTCATGGAAATCATGAAATCACTCTACATGAACTTTAAAAGAGTTTCTTGGACTCCAAGGGTGGAAGAAACCCTTGGATGAACACTTCACATACCTTAGTTGATGAATTTCTAGAAGTTAATGGTGTGTTCTTGAGTTCTTGATTTGAAACTTGAGCACCTAGAGTTTTGTTCTTGAGCAAATTGGAGAACGAATGAGTATATTCACTCTCCAAAGGGCTTAATTTTATGTTTTGGGGGCAGAAGGACGTGGGAAAAAGACCCAAATACCCCCAAGGATGCAGTCTTTTAATGACTGAAAAACTGTGTTACCAACGCATAGGCTGACACATTGCATCATTGGAATCGAAAGGATATCCAATGGACCGCGTCTAGTCCACATCAGTTCACTGGAATTTGCACTAAAGCTGGTGAAAAACTATCTTATCAATGCGATGGTCGATGCGATGTATCGAGATCGCGTAGACATACTATTTTGGGCACTCAAACATGAACTAAACAATGTTTAAAAATTTAAAACTTTTTCGGGAACACCTATTGACATTCCTGATCATGAATTAACTCAAATATCAAAATTTAATGGATGTAAAGGTCATGAAATAAGATTGCCAACTTTCGAAGGCTAAAATAACACTAAGTCTGAATACTTAGATAAAGTATTCTAAGTCTGGGACCCTTTGACAAGCCTAAAGGATTGATTTAAGCTAAGAATTTTGTGGGATCTTACATTATCTCCCCCTTGGGAACATTCGTCCTTAAATGAGACTGCTGAAATTAAGAATCCAGAGAGACCAAACTTAGACACTGGGAATGCACAATTGAAGCATGGTTTTATGATTGAGATCACCGATACACTAAATTATCATACTGAGCATGCATATCTGATGCATGAGTACATAGCTGAACATGATTTATGAACATATAACTGAACATGCAATGGTAATTGATACCAAGTTTGAAACTAAAATATTAATATGAAAGTGAATAAGCTTAAGAAAAACTATTACCTTGAGCTGAATCTAAGTTGGTGAAGAAGAGGTGAGGATACTTGGTCCACATATCTTCTTTTGCTTCCCAAGTAGCTCCCTCAACGGACTAATTCCGCAATAGAACTTTGACTAGAGGAACTTCTTTGTTCCTCAGTCTGCGAATCTGATAATCAAGGATGTTGACTGGAATCTCTTCGTAAGAGAGGATGTTTTGAACATATATGCCCTCTATGGGAATTACGGCTGATGGGTCACCTATGCATTTCTTTAGCAAGGAGACATGAAACACTGGATGGACTTAAGATAGATCTGAAGGCAACTCAAGATCGTAAGATACCTTCTCAAAATGGCTGAGAATTCAGTAAGGACCGATATATAAGGGAATGATCTTCCCCTTCTTGACCAACTGCTTCAATCCTTTCATAGGAGAGATCTTCAAGTACACATAGTCACCAATCTCAAACTCGAGATCTTTTCTGTGCACATCTGCGTATAATTTCTCCCAGCACTGAGCTATCTTAAGTCTTTCCCGGATCAACTGGACTTTCTCTAAGGTATCGAATTCCAAGTCAGTCCCTACCACTGTGGCCTCACCCACTTTAAACCAACCAATGAGAGATCTACACCTTCTCTTATAAAGTGCCTCAAATGGAGCCATCTGAATACTGAAGTGATAGTTGTTGTTATATGTGAACTCAATCAAAGGCAAGTGGTCATCCCAACTACCTTTAAAGTCTATCTCACATGCTTACAACATATCCTCTAAAGTCTGAATGGTTCTTTCTGCTTGACCATCTGTTTGATGATGAAAATCTGTGCTGAGGTGAACTCGAGTATCAAGACCCTTTTGGAATGCTTTCTAGAAATAAGAGGTGTAATACCCCATAAAATCCTAAGTCTAAAATTAAGATCGTTTATTTCTTAAAGCAGTTTAAAAGATTCAACACTTAGAAAATTTTGGTAAGTATTCCAACACTTAGCCTATTTCAAGCCTCTGAATTTCAGGGATTTATTTGACGACCTTCTCGACCTCCGTTTTTGGATTTTCAAGTTGCGTTGTGATCGGGGAAGTCAAGAGTACATCCCAGGTAAGTTTTGGAACTTTTGGAGTAACGTAAAGGCACGTTTGGGTGCCCAAAAGAGTGGCACCATGCGATGATGCATGCTCTATAGCATGCTCTAGAAATTTATAGTATTTCAGGTCAACTTCAAATGATCATAACTTCCTGTATATATTTAACTGTGAGGGTTTATATATATACATGGAAATCTCTTTGAGTCCTTTTTCCAATGCAATTGGTTTTATCCAATTTGAACGTCGGAGTAAAATATTATGATCAATTTACTTCAGCCTATCGGACAGTCAATAGAGGGACAGCAGGGTCTCTCTCTGTTTCTTTAGGGGCATTTTGGTCATCTTCCACCCCTATGCATACCCCTTAACATTGAATTAAGCCTCATTTTCAGAAAAATATACTCCTTTTCTCTAATTTCTCTCACGAACAATAAGAGAGGTTTTCAATTGAGGATCCAAATTCAAGAATTTTCTCCGTCAATCTTCATAAAATCAAGAATTAAGGCATGCATAGTGTTCATCCATGGGTTTCTTTTATCCATGGAGCTTAAGAATCAAGTTTTAAATTATGTATTGTGATTACTTTTTTGTCGTATAATTATGTTCATGTTAATGGTTGTTGTATGGTTTCAAGTTGGGATTTTTATGTATTTTCATGAAGCTATGTTAGTATGTAAGTTGAAATCTATGAAATTAGTTGTTTATGATATCTATATTGTTGGATGTTAATAATCAAGTTGTTGAGGTTGAATGATTCCCAAGCTAGAATCTTTATGTGTTATTATGAATCTATGACACCATGTGAGTTGAAAACATGTAAAACTTGGTTGTTCATGATGTAAAATCTTATGGTTTCACCTATGCCTAAATTGTGCATGCAAGGTGTTCGATGAAATTCCTAGAATAATAATAATCATGTTTTCATGACTTAAGCGTACCAAGTAACAAGTCCATGCTCTATGATTTATGATTCTACATGAATTCCATGTTATTGATGTATTGTGGTGGTGATATGTAGTGAACATGATGTTGAAGTTAAGAAAGTACTTCTATGTTGAATGTATCCCCTCCCACGTATGAAATGTTGAGAGCCATGTGTAGTATTGAATCCCCTACTTATGATATTGTGAATTGTGGACTCTATTCCTATGAACAAGTCAGTCATGTGTGTCAGTTTCTTTCCATCAAGTCCTACGGGTACTTGTACCCAAAAAATATAGGTGTGTGCCTAGAGCCATGTCATGTTTTCATGATATCCACAGTCAAGCCATGATCCATAGAACTCAGTTAGTCATGTGACTCAAGAAAAATTCAGTAACTCAATATTCTCAGAAATCTCATGAACTCAGTCATTTGTAAGTAGTATTCCATCAGTCAATGGAACTCAGTAACTCAGCTCAGTATTTATGTTCAGTGTCTATTCAGATGGGAGTAGATTCAGCACCGAGCAAACCCCAGGATGGGAAACTACACTACTACATTGAGGGTGAGATTCCTAGAAGCAAACCTTGCATTCCAGAACTATGTAGCCAGCATAAGTTGAGACATCAACACTACTAACTTTAGAGTTGATGAGGCGGATACCCTCCTGTAATACCCCAAGAAATCCAAACCAATATTAGATCCATGTACCAACCTCATGCATATTACATCATGGTTATTTTATAGTTTTATGAGTAGTTTAGATGTATATTAAGGCTTCAAATGACTCCCAGCTATCATACGAATCAAAACATTCCTTACCGATTGAATTCTTGAGAAGCATATTGATATAGTCGGCTTTAAACGAGCATATCTCTCATTATACTTAGAGTTTTTGAGCTCATGACCTATCAACAGATATATAATTGAATTATCTTTCCAACGATACCAATTTATCCTAAATCCAGTATTGGAGAAAAGAGTTATTCCTATTTAACTCTAGCATGTTAGGCTGGAAACTGTATGATGACATTCGTGGTACCTTACGACATTTGTGACGCCCTACCACGAAGGTCGTCAGCCTTAGGCAATAATAAGATCCTAAGTGACAACATTCGTGGTAGCTTACCAAACTTGTGATGCCCTACCACGAAGGTCGTCAGCCTTAGGTAGAAACCAGCTCCTGTGTGATGACATTCGTGGTAGCTTAC
>NW_025859114.1:189083-198386 GCF_002878395.1 Capsicum annuum
AGAAAAAAGAGGGAAAAAAAGGAGAAAAGATGAGAGAAAAAGAAAGACAATTTTTTATTTTTTAAAAGGGAGAGTAATAAAAAAATAGAAAAAGGAAAAGGGAAAGAAAAGAAGGAGAAAAATAAAAAGGAAAAAATGGAAAAAATAAAACGAAAAAGAAAAAAGTGAAAAAAGAAGAAGAAAACAAAAAAAAAGGAAAAGAAAAAATAAAGAAAAAAAATGGAGAGTAATAGAAAATAGAGAAAAAAAAATATGAGAGAGACTATGAATTGTAATTAGGGATAATTAATAGGCAAGAGGGGCTATGAATTGTAATTAATTGAAACTTAGAATAAATAGGGTAATTAAGAGTCTATATTTGCTAAGTTATGTAGTTATCCCTTAAGAAAATTATTCCAGTAATAAGTTAATAGCAAAACAATAAAAATTATAAAAAGTTAAATTGTTGTATCCAAAATTTCTTAATCTTACAAGGTTCGTACCACTGCTTTTGACATAAAAAAAAATAAAATTATTTTATTTATAGCTTCTTGTTAATACAACACCAATAGTAGGGTAAATTTCATCCATGGTCACTTAACTTTATACCTATTACTCAAAAGTCACTTTTCTTTCATTCATTTCATCCATGGTCATTTAACTTTATTCCGACCATCACAAAAGTCATTATGACGGAATTTTACGATAATTCCATTGGAAAAATGTGTGGCAACCTTAATTAATTTTTAATTTTAATTTACATGAATATATAATATATTACTCATATCTTAACCTTTTTTATATGTGCACAATCCAAGTTTCTTTAAGTATTATTTAATGAAAAAATATCAATTTTTTAATAGATTAGATTGCCTAATGAAGATTATTTACATAAAAAAAAATTGGTTGATATTTTTATGAAATAAAATTATACTTATATATTCTTATAATCCCCTAAAATTGAGACATGTGCTGGTAAAATATTTTTTTTCACTAATAAATTATGGCATGTAGTTGATAAAATTATTTTTCTCTCTCTAAAATTGTGACATGTAGTTGATAAAATGATTTTTCCATATATTATTTTTCTTGCCACTTGAGTTTTTGCATTCGGTATATCATGATAATACGATAAACTACTCTATTTATTGAGTTTGTCTTTGTACTTTTAGTTGTTTAACTAATCGATTAATTCTCTTAAATTTTTTTATTATAATATTCAATTTCTGATAAATTACATATTGCTTAATCAATTTAATTGATAAATATAAAATTAGATATCCTATAATTTGATTATCTATTAAAGTACTTATATTTTATAACTTTCATTAACAAAATTGTATGTTAATATAACATTATTTTATACAAATTTTGACAATACTTATTCAATGACACAATTAAAAAGATTTTATTTTAGAACTATCTTTAGCATGCTGATTTATCTTCAAAGAATTAAAATAATTTTTTTTTAATAATATCATACATGTATTTCTATTTTATGTGTTTTGAAGAATTAATCTTGTTTATCACTCTTTTTCGATGCACCTTTTTGGAAGATGAATGCAATACTATGAAATATTTCATAAAAATACCAACCAATTTTTTTTATGTAAATAGTCTTCATTAGGTAGTCTAATCTATTAAGAAATTGGTATTCTTTCATTAAATAATCCATAAGGAAAATTGGGTTGTCCACATATAAAAAAGGTCAATATATGACTAATATATTATATATTCACTTAAATTAAAATTAAGAACTAATTAAGGTTGCCACATCCTTTTTTCGATGGAATTATTGTAAAATTCGGTCATAGTAACTTTTGTAATGGTCGGAGTAAAGTTAAATGACTATGGATGAAATGAATGAAAGAAAAGTGATTTTTGCATAATAGATACAAAGTTAAGTGACCATGGATGAAATGAATGAAAGAAAAGTGACTTTTGCGTAATAGATACAAAGTTAAGTGACCATGGATGAAATTTACTCCCAATAGTTATGTTCCAACATACTAATCTGGAGCTTTATTGAAACTATTCTTTTCTCAATCCGGCCAATGGCGATGCAGTTAACTTCGTACCCCTTTGTTCAGCCGCCAATATTGTTTTTCACTTTTTTGTTCTGTTATTATTATTATTATATAAATCCTTTCCATTTAAATTTAATTTAGTACTAGCCACATTAGAAAATAAATTGTGGATTTGACCCACTAAATCACTAATTAAGTTAATTATTTAAAGTATTCAAAACTTTTAATATATCATCAAAATTTATTTGAAACCCGTAGAAATAAATTATATATGTAAATTGATTAGAAAGTACATTCTGGGCCCATTGAAAATACTACGACACTAATTCCAGTCCGTCTCCATCAAAGATTGACTATTATCGGGTTTAACTTTTCCAAACTCAATAACCCCGTTAATGACTTAAATTACTTTCGAATACTCAAGAATATCAATACTACTCACCATCTTAAGTCATAAATCATGTATACAAACTATGAAAAGAGCTAAAATAAAGAAGATGAGAAAATTTTATGAACGGCCGGGAGGGTTGTTACATGGAGTTTCCAATTGTGTGCTCATATGTTATCCTAGGTTGAATTTTCCTTTTGAAGCTTTAATATAAAAATAAATGTGAAGCAATCTTAGGTTAATTAGATGATCAATAAACACTACTAAAAAAAGGCGGAAAACTGACCACAAGTGGTTGTTGTCGGTTTTTCCCATTTTTCGACCACAAAACCGACAAAAATTTTTGGTCGGAAAAACAGCGGTAGCTTTTTAAAAATCGACCACTCATGGTCGGTTTTTTTAAAAATATATATATTTATTTTTAAACTTTAATATTATTTTATTTAAATGAAAAAAATAATTTGAGGAAAAAATAAACCGACCACAAGTGGTCGATTTTTTATTAAATTAATGTATTAATTTTATGAATTTAATAAAAACCGACCACCTGTGATTGGTTTTTATTAAATTAATTTATTAATTTTATAAAAAACCAACAACAACAACAAACCCAGTATATTTCCACCTAGTGGGGTCTGAGGAGGTAGAATGTACACAGTCCATACCACTACCTCTAAAGAAGTAGAGAGGCTGTTTCTGATAGACCCTAGACCCAAGACACAGGACAGTATACAAAAATATTCAAAGCATGAAACATGATAAAACTAACATAGATACAACATCCACAAAAGTAATGTACAACACCAAATAAAAGACACCAAAACACTCCTAACTACGAACTACGATTCATCCACCCACCTTATCCCTCTATCCTAGTGTTTTTCCTCCAAACCTTCCTATTCAGGGTCATGTCCTCAGTGATACATAACTGCTCCATGTCACGTCTAATTACTTCTCTCCAGTATTTCTTCGGTTTACCCCTACCCAGCTTGAAACCATCTAACGCTAGTCTCTCACACCTACGAACTGGGGTATCCGTGCCCCTCCGTGCCCCTCCTCATCACATGACCAAACCATCTCAACCTCACTTCCCGCATTTTTTCCTCCACCGATACCACTCTCACCTTCTCCCGAATAATCTCGTTCCTAACCATGTAAGCCCTTGTAAGACCACACATCCAACGCAACATCCTCATTTTCGTCACCTTCAACTTTTGGATATGGGAAGTCTTAACTAGCCAACACTCCGCTCCGTACAACATAGCCAGCCGAACTGCAACTCTATAGAATTTGCCTTTAAGCTTGGGAGGCACCTTCTTATCGCATAAAATCCCCGAAGCAATCCTCCATTTCATCCAACCTGCCCCAATACGGTGTGATATATCCTCATCAATCTCTCTATTTCCCTGGATCGTAGACCCAAGATACTTAAAACTATCCCTCTTGCAAACTGTCTGAGAGTCCAACTTCACCACCACCTCCTCCTCTTGCCTCGAGTCACTAAACTTGCACTCCAAATACTCCATCTTGGTCCTACTCAATCTGAAACCTTTAGACTCCAGAGTTTGTCTCCAAACCTCCAGCTTATCATTAACACCTTGCTGCGACTCATCAATCAAAACTACATCATCCGTAAAAAGCATACACCAAGGCACCTCGCCTTGTAAACTCCGTGTCAGCACATCCATCACCAAAGGAAATAAGAGCGGACTAAGAGCTAATCCCTGTTGCAACCCTGTCAAGATCGAAAAGTTCTTAGAATCTCCTCCCACCATCCTTACTCAAGTCTTAGCCCCCTCATACATATCTTTAATTGCTCTAATGTATGCCACAGGAACTCCTCTCGCCTCCAAGCATCTTCAAAGACCCTCCCTAAGGACCTTTTCATACATCTTTTCCAAGTCAATAAACACCATGTGAAGATCTCTCTTCCTCTCTCTATATTGCTCTACCATTCTCCACACAAGGTGAACTGCCTCAATCATCAAGCGACTAGGCATAAATCCAAATTGATTCTCTGAAATAGACACAATATTTCTCAACCTCTGCTCCACCACCCTCTCCCAAATCTTCATCATATGACTCAATAACTTAATACTCCGGTAGTTGTTGTAACTCTGAATACTACCCTTGTTCTTATATAGAGAAATTATCGTGCTCCATCTTCACGCCTCAGGCATCTTCGTGGACTTGAAAATGTTGTTAAATAGGTTGGTCATCCACCTTAACACATCCATGCTAGAAAACTTCCAAAAATTCACCAGAATCTCATCGAGCCCTATCGCCCTGCCCCTTCGTATCTTGCAAATAGCCTCGCTGACCTCCTTTACTTTAAAACGCCGATAATAGCCGAAATCGCGACACTCCCCTGTATGCTCCAACTCCCCCAGCATAACACCTCTGTCCCCCCTCGTCATTCAAGAGCTTATGAAAATACGACTGCCATATTTTCTTAATAAGGGCGTCCTCCACCAATACTCTGTCATCTTCCCCCTTAATGCACTTTACTTGATCCAGATCCGACCCTTCCACTCCTTAGCCTTGGCAAGCCTAAACAACCTCTTTTCCCCGCCTTTCTTCTCTAACCCCGTATACAAACTCTCAAAAGCTGCTGTCTTAGAAGCTATAACTGCTAAAAAATCGATCACTTAATTTATTAATTTTATAAAAAAAAATTTAGAAAAACCGACCACTTGTGGTCGGTTTTATACCAAAAAAAATATAGAAAAACCGACAAATTGTGGTCGGATTTTGTAAAAAATAAAAAAAATTATAGAAAATCCGACCATTTCTGGTCGGTTTTTCTGGAAATTTAAAAAAAATTTGAAAACCCAAATTCTGAATGCAACCACAACAATAATATATAGCAGTAACCAAAATGAAAATACAACAACAAAAAAAAACAAATGAAAATTTTCAAAAGTGTACAACACATACAAAATATCCAATAAAAGTGAGTACGAAAATACAACAACAATAGCTTCAACAATTCACCTTCTAAACAAAAATTCACTTTTAAAGTCACCAATACTTAAGCTTTTTCAACTAACAAAGGCACCAACGAAACTAATTCACTATTAAAGTCACCGGTACTTAAGCATTTTCAACAAATAAAGTCACCAACAACATCACCTTCTAAACAAAAGTTCGCTTTAAAGTCACCAAAACTTAAGAATTTTCAACTAATAAAGTCACCAACCACATCACCTCCTAAACACTAATTCACTATTAAAGTCACCAAAACTTAAGCATTTTATACAAATAAAGTCACCAACAACATCACCTTCTAAACACGACTTCACTATTAAAGTCACCAAAACTTAAGCTTGTTCAACTAACAAAGGCACCAACGAAACTAATTGACTATTAAAGTCACCGGCACTTAAACATTTTCAACAAAAGAAGACACCCACAACATCACCTTCTAAACACTAATTCATTATTAAAGTCACCGCCACTTAAGAATTTTCAACAAATAAAGTAACCAACAACAACACCTTCTAAACAACAGTTCACTTTTAAAATCACCGGCACTTAAGCATTTTCAACAAATAAAGTAACCAACCACATCACCTTCTAAACAAAATTTCACTATTAAAGTCACCGGAACTTAAGCATTTTCAACAAATAAAGTCACCAACAACATCACCTCGTAAACACTAGTTCACTATTAAAGTCACCAAAACTTAAGCTTTTTCAACTAACAAAGGCACCAACGAAACTAATTCACTATTAAAGTCACCAAAAGTTAAGCATTTTCAACAAGTAAAGTCAACAACAACATCACCTTCTAAACACTAATTCACTATTCAAGTCACCGACACTTAAGAATTTTCAACAAATAAAGTAACCAACAACATCAACTTTGAAACAAAAGTTTACTTTTAAAGTCACCGGCACTAAGAATTTTCAACAAATAAAGTAACCAACCACATCACCTTCTACACAAAAGTTCACTATTAAAGTCACCGACACTAAAGCATTTTCAACAAATAAAGTCACCAACAATATCACCTCGTAAACACTAGTTCACTATTAAAGTCACCAAAACTTAAGCTTTTTCAACTAACAAAGGCACCAACGAAACTAATTCACTATAAAAGTCACCAAAACTTAAGCATTTTCAACAAGTAAAGT
This sequence comes from Capsicum annuum, assembly GCF_002878395.1. Classification (NCBI taxonomy): domain Eukaryota; kingdom Viridiplantae; phylum Streptophyta; class Magnoliopsida; order Solanales; family Solanaceae; genus Capsicum; species Capsicum annuum. The sequence continues at coordinate 195,615 of NW_025859114.1, forward strand.
CACCAACAACATCACCTTCTAAACAATAATTCACTATTAAAGTCACCGACACTTAAGCATTTTCAACAAATAAAGTAACCAACAACCTCACCTTCTAAACAAAAGTTCACTTTTAAAGTCACTGGCATTTAAGCATTTTCAATAAATAAAGTAATCAATCACATCACCTTCTAAACAAAAGTTCACTATTAAAGTCACCAGTACTTAAACATTTTCAACAAATAAAGTCAGCAACAACATCACCTCGTAAACATTAGTTCACTATTAAAGTCACCAAAACTTAAACTTTTTCAACTAACAAAGGCACCAACGAAACTAATTCACTATTAAAGTCACCAAAACTTAAGCATTTTCAACAAGTAAAGTCACCAACAATATCACCTTCTAAACACTAATTCACTATTAAAGTCACCAGCACATAAGCATTTTCAACAAATAAAGTAACCTACAACATCACTTTCTAAACAAAAGTTCACTTTTAAAGTCACCGATACTTAAGCAGTCTCAATAAATAAAGTCACCAACAATATCACCTCCTAAACACTAGTTCACTATTAAAGTCACCAAAACTTAAGTATTTTCAACAAGACTACTATCCCTACATTTTCAACAAATAGAACATCATTCTTCTTCCTCTCAATACAAAATCTCAAGAATCCAAGAAAACTACTTCAAGAATCGAACCTATCCTCCTTCTTCCAGTCACTAGTTTTCATGGGTAAACTTCCTCCTCAATGATTTTCTTAATCCATGTATTATATGTGAACTCTTAATCATGAACTCATGAAATTATAAATCTTATAACTTCATGAAAATATGTAATCTATGAAATTCATCAACTTTGGGGATATTAATTGAACGATTAAATTTTACGATGAGCCCTAAAAATATCATGAGTCCCCAACATGAGAATTTACTATAATGATGAAACTCCAAGATCTTCAATATTAACTCTTTTATTCTAAATTCAATAAAATAAGGTGTTCGTTCTTGCTTTGTTCTTAAGATATCTTGAATCCTTACAATTCTTGTTATGTTCAACAATAAGAATAGTTTAAAGTTGTTCCACAATTCTATAATTCTAAAATAACTTGAATCTTTCATAATCTCCATAATCTTCATAACTCTATAAAATCCTATGTTTAAGAACTATGACATAATGGCATGTCCCGCATGACTTTTAACACAACTAATTTTCTCCAGGAATGCCTTCATTGCCTTATGTAGATGATCTCCACAATCTTAAGATATGCTAAAAGCAACATGGACCGATCCAAAATCTCATTCCCCATAGAGTAATGAAAATATAGATCTTATGACCATGGCAACATGTATCATGATATCACTTTCTATGAGTCCCCAACATGGCTAATCCAGAAATCAAAAGCTTAAAGTGGCTAAATTGCAGATGGCTAATCCATAAATCTAAACGTGAATTCATTAAGATAAACATATAACCTTATGAGTATATAAGAGAGTTAGATGGCTGACTGAGAAGGACTGGAGGGAGAGGGCTGACTTGTCGTTGTTTATGGCTGCTAGTGGTGGCGTCGGGGCTGGTGCGGCGATAAAGAAATGAGGCGCCGTTGTTGGTGGCATTATCTTCTTTGGGGAGGTCGCCGGACATGGCTATGGCTGGCACGGTTGTTGTTGTCATTATTGGTGGCGTCGGAGATGAAAGGTTAGCGTGGTTGTTGCCATAGCTGGTTGTTGATGGTGGAGGAGAACGGAGGGAGCCAGAGGTGGCGCTGGGTTGGCTCGCAGCTGTTAATGGATGTGGCCGACGGGGATTCAGATAGAAGGGAGAGAAGAGAGGTAGAGGGAGAAAGAGAGGGAGGCAGGTGATTTCAGGTTTATGGTTTTGGTTTTTGTCTTGGGTATTAAAAGGAAGGTAAAGTTTAAATTCATCCTAGTCGTTGGATCAATTTTGATCAATGGCTAAGATTAGAATAGGGTCAATCAATTGAAATTTCAATTTTGGATTAAAATTGAAATATTTGGCTAAAATTGAAATGAACCAAATGTAGATTGGCTAGATTTGTAATAGATTAAACAGAATAGTCTAAGATCATAAGAAGTTGAATAAATTGAATTAAAAGGTGAATAAATTAGGTAAGATAATTTTAATTTAGGCTGTTATTTAAATAGTAGTAGTAGTAAATAATAATAATAATAATAAATAATACTAAATAACAACAAAAATAAATAACAATAAATAATAAATAATAACAATAATAAATAAGAATTAAAATTTGATTCAGTTGAATTAAAATCACTATATTCAAAACACAAGTCTACTTTTCATAGATTCAATTGGATTATCGGTTAATTAGATTCAGTTACATAGCTTTTGATTACTGGATACGTCACTACACGAGATGTATACATATATTTGATTGGCATGTACATACATAGGTCAAAAATTGAAATTTGATTTCCTGGCCAAATTGATGTTAATTTTGATCATAATTGACACAAATTGAGTACAATAATGACTGAAAATTAAACTACATAGGAGAGTAAATTGAAATTGACAGCAATTTTAATAAATATAACAACAACAACAACAGTAATAAGAATAAAAATAATAATAGACAATGTATTTATAAATTGTGAATGTGCACATGTACGTGAAAAAAATAATTTAATAAATAGTAATAAAATTATGTAAAAAGTCGTATTTGAATTATTAAATTTATAAAAATGGTACTAAAAAATAATAAAATACTTTATACATTTTTTAAATCATAAATGTAGCTTGTTAAAAATAAT
>NW_025859114.1:201386-230171 GCF_002878395.1 Capsicum annuum
CTTAGGTAGAAACCAGCTCCTGTGTGATGACATTCGTGGTAGCTTACCACATTTGTGATGCCCTACCACAATGGTCATCAGCCTTAGGCAGAATCCAACTTATGTGTGATGACATTCGTGGTAGCTTACCATATTTCTGATGCCCTACCACGAAGTTCGTCAAACTTAGGCAGAAACCATCAGTTCCAGCTCCTGTGTGATGACATCTTTGATGGCTTACCACACTTTTGACGCCCTGTCACAAATGTCGTCAGCTATGATTTTCAGCAACTGGGAATTTATTTCACAAGGGTATTTTCATCTTTTCTCTTCTCTTCCCACGACATATAACCCTCTAGGAACATATTATATTCCATTCTCTTTAGTTAAAACATCTTAAAAACTCTCTCTTACACTTTCAACCATAAGATTAGGTATGTGTAGTGTGCATCTATGGATTCAATTCGTTCATAGAGTTCAAGAACCATGCTTTTAAATGTTATTTTGTAAACTTTTGCGGTGATATAAGCATGTGCATGTTGATGATTGCTGTTCAAGTTTCAAGATGATATCTTAGGATGTTTTTCATGGAATATATGTGATTGCTGGTTGAAAATCATGAACTTTGGGTAGGTTGAACTAATGCAAGTATGAAATCCAGCCATTCCTTAAAAAATGCATGTAAGGTGTTTGATAAAATTCCTAGGATGTTAGAATTTTATATTTACCTGATTTCATGATATCTAAATGACAAGTCCATGTTAGTGATACACTTCAACATGAATGCCCATGCTATTTATGTATTCTTATGGTGATGGCATGAAGTATGTATGATGATGGAAATATGAATTTTATGTGCAAATTATATATATTCTTTCCCTACCATGTTTGAGGTGTCGATTAAATACATGAAGTATACTATCACCTACTTATGATATAGCGAATTGTGGACTCCAATCTTATGATCAAGTCATGTCATGTGTGTCAGTTTTCTTCTATCGAGTCCTGGGGGTATTCATACCTGAAAAACATAGCTGTGTGCCTAGAGCTATGTAATGTTGTCATGATAATCTCAGTCAAGCTATAATCTGTAGAACTCAGTCAGTCATGTGACTTAGGAAACCTCAAAAATCTCATGATCCTAGTTAACTCTCAGATAATAGTACTACTCCGTCAGTCAACGAAAGTCAATTAATCTGTCAATGTACAATCAGTTGAATCATGTTTAGTCTCTTCAGATGGGAGTAAGAGTTAGCACCGAGTGAACCCAAGGATGAGAACTCACCTGTACATAAGAGTGTTATTCTTAGCAGTCATCCTTGCATTTCAGAACTATGTAGCCAACATAGGTTGAGACATTGTAGCCTGTTATATGAGGGTAGATGAGGTATCTTAACCTATTATATAAGGGTTCCCACCATTCTCACTAGAGTTACCTATTATATAAGGGTCTCTCACATGTTATCCTTACAGTGGTGCGGTATTGACACCCTTCCAGTCAGGATAGAGATTGGAGTCCATCTTAGCCATAATGGCACATATGGGGCATGTCGGTTAAACAAGTACCTCCCATAGTTACAGTATTAGTCCCAGTAAAAGAACTCAGATAGTACTTTAGATATCATCATACCAGGACTGTTAGATACAGTCAAATTCAGTTATTACATAGAACTCATAGAAGTCAACCAGATTCAGGGTTATCAGATACAGTCATCCATGTTATCAGAACTACAGTTCTAGACATGTATTAGCATACCGAGTTAGCCATCATGTACTCACGATCTTAGTTACTCTGTATGTATATTTGTACTTTTACATTCATATCAGTCAGTGAGTAGTATTATTTATGCACGTAAACCCTTGCATTAGACTACCTCACTCGTATACTCAGTACTCCAGTTGTACTGACGCATTTGCACTATGGTGCTTTCTTTTAATGTTACACCATAGGTTCAGAGGAACAAGTCCCAGACCAACACTAGCAGTCGTATTCAGCATACAGAGTTGTAGTAAGTCCTCTTCATTCGAGGACGACATTATTTGATTTATTCATTTATTTCTTCAGTTTAGTTTTGCGGAGTTAGTTGGAGACATGTTCCTTCAACTCCTTATTTCAGATAGTATTTAGAGGCTTTTGGATTTACACTTAGATTTAGCTTTTAGATTTAGTTTTCAGTTGTTTTGGGTATCTTTCACCCTCACAGATATTACTATTTTATAGATTCTTTATTCAGTTGAACCTTATGGCCTACATGTTCATGTTTTCTACATTATTACATTATATATTGCAGTCCACAGGTACAGATATCAGTTATGGGTTAGCTTGTGGTCCTTCGGAGTCATAAGTACTATGTAGCATTTTGGTTCAAAAAATTGGCGTGTTACAAACTTACTATCAGAGCCTAAGGTTCATTAGAGTCCTAGGAATTCTGAAAGCCGCATCTAGTAGAGTCTTGTACATGGGTGTGTTGCGCGCCAAATTTATGTACAGAAAGCTATGAGATTTTTTCGGAATAGTTCCTTTTATTCAATATTCATGTCGTTCTAGTAAGCATAATTTCAAGCCAGTCTCCAAGTAAAATTTGCTCTTTTCTTATTTTAGAATCATGCCTCCAAAGAGAAGAAATCAGCCACTCCTCAGCCCGAAGATCCTTTAGGTGAACATGTTTCTCATGCGGAGTTTAGGACCGTATTTATCGCTCTTGATCAGTCTGTAGCTGCCCAGAATAAATGACCAGTAGTTGTTCCATCCAACCCAGTGGCCAATTCAACAGCAGCTAGGATTTTGGACTTCACCCGAATGAACCCTCCGTCCTTCTTTGGGTCAAAGCCAGACAAGGATCCTAAGGAATTCATTGACCAAGTCTAGAAGGTCATTGATATCATGGGAGTCACTTCTTCTCAGAGTTCTGAGTTAGCCGCATACCAATTACAGGATGTCGCTCATACTTGGTACAAGTAGTTGTTAGCAGAAAGGTTAGATGATGCAGGTCCTGTTGAGTGGAAATAATTTGTCATGGATTTCTTAGACAGATTCTTTCTCCAAGAGCTGAGAGAGGCCAAAGTTCTTGAGTTAATCAATCTAAGGTAGGGAAATATGACAGTTAGAGAGTATTCTCTTAGATTTACTCAGCTAGCCAGATATGCCCCTCATGTGGTTGCAGACAACAGGGCTAAGATGAGCAAGTTTGTGTTAGGGGTGAATGATAGTGTATGAGTGTAGGTCTGTGATGCTGAGCAGTGATATGACTTTAGCCAGGCTCATGACCCACACTCAACAGATAGAGGAGCAGAAGGTTAAGTATAGAGAGAGGCAGAACAAGAAACCAAAAGTAGCCAGTTTCAATTTTGCTCAGCCCAAATCAGAGGGAAGAAAATGTTTGCAGTTTCATCCTAAATCAGCAGTTCCAACCCCTTCCTCTGCTAGTACTCCAGTGCCAAAGTTCAGGGACGGCAGTAGAGACAGGGCACCAGGCTCTAAATCTCAGAGCAGTGTTAGCAGTGCTCGCACTTATCCTCAGTGTCAAACCTACGATAAGAAATATCAGAGTGTGTGTAGAGCGAGTCAAGGCATTTATTTTGGTTATGGCAAGCCAGGCCACAAAGTTAGGGACTTTCCTCAGCCAGGTCCTCAGGGTCAACAGAATCGTTTCACAGCTCAGTCTGGTCGCCCGAACCAGCAGGGTGCCACTTCCAATGCTACTAGTGGGTAACGCCCAAATAGATTCTATGCTCTTCAGACATGACAGGATTAGGAAAATTCTCCTGATATCGATACTGGTACGTTATAGATTTCTCATGTTCATGTTTATGCTTTGCTAGACCCAAGTGCATCCTTTTCTTTTGTCACTCCATACATAGCAGGTGATTTTGGAATCAGTCCCAAAATTTTAGCAGAGCCCTTTTCAGTCTCTACCCCAGTGGGTAAAACTATTATAGCTCGGTGGGTATATAGGAACTGCTCGGTTATGATATATCAAAAATCCATGTCAGCAGATTTAGTCAAGTTAGAGATGATTGATTTTGATGTCATTCTCAGCATGGATTGGCTTTATTCCTGCTATGCCATAGTCAACTATAGAAATAAGATAGTTTAGTTTTAGTTCCCGAATAAGCTCATCCTAGAGTGGAAGGGTAGCACTTCGTCTTTCAGGGGTCAGCTTGTTTCCTACTTTCGGGCAAGGAAAATAATTTCTAAGGGGTGTGTGTATCATCTCGTGCATGTTAAGGATTCCAGTTTTGAATCTCCCATTCTCAAATCAATCCCAGTGGTTAATGAATATTCAGACGTCTTTCCCGAAGATCTTCCAGGTATTCCTCCCAAAAGGGAAATAGACTTTGGCATAGACCTTCTCCCAGATACTCAACCTATTTCTATTCTTCCATATAGAATGGCACCAATAGAATTCAAGGAACTGAAAGTTCAGTTGAAGGATCTCTTAGATAAGGGATTCATCAGGCCCAGTGTATCCCCATGGGGTGCGCCAGTCTTATTCATGTGCAAGAAAGATGGTTCTCTCAAAATGTTTATTGATTACCGCCATCTCAACAAAGTCATGGTCAAGAATAGGCATCCGCTGCCTAGGATAGACAACTTATTTGACCAACTATAGGGTGTCAGTTATTTCTCCATGATAGACCACAGATCAGGCTATTATCATCTTAGAGTAAGAGAATGTAACATTCCAAAGATGGCTTTTTGTACTCGGTATGGTCACTTTGAATATCTAGTCATGCCCTTTGGTCTTACCAATGCCCCTGTAGCATTCATGGACTTGATGAACCGGGTGTTCAAGCAGTACTTGGACATATTCATCATAGTCTTCATAGATGATATTCTGGTCTATTGTTGCACAGAGCGTGATCATTCAGACCATCTCATAATTGTTCTTCAGACTCTCAAGGATCATCAATTGTTCGCCAAGTTTAGTAAGTACAAATTTTGGCTAAGATCAGTAGCATTCCTTGGCCACATTATTTCTGGTGATTGCATTAGATTAGATCCTCAGAAAATCGAAGCAGTAAGAAACTGGCCTTTCCTTATCTCTCCATTAAATATCAAGAGTTTCTTGAGTTTGGCTGGCTATTACCGACGATTTGTTGAGGGATTTTCTTCTATTACATCTCCTATATCCATATTGACTCAGAAGAAGGTCAAGTTTCAGTGGTTAGAACCTTGCGAGAAGAGTTTTCAGGAGTTGAAGACTCGACTCACCTCAGCTCCAGTTTTAGCACTTCCCAACAGTTCTGATGGATTCGTAGTATATTATGATGCATCCAAAGTAGGTTTAGGTTGTGTCCCCATGCAGCATGGTAGAGTCATAGCCTATGCCTCCAGATAATTAAAGCCTCATGAGAAGAATTATCCTGCTCATGACCTTGAGTTAGCAACAGTTGTCTTTGCCTTAATGATTTGGAGGCATTATCTATACGGTGTTCATGTAGATGTCTTCGTAGATCATAAGAGTCTTCACTAAGTCTTTTCCCAGAAAGATCTCAATCTTCATCCGAGAAGGTGGTTAGAGCTCTTAAAGGATTATGACATGAGTGTCTTTTATCATTTGGGCAAGGCCAATGTAATGGCTGACACACTCAGTAGACTGTCCATGGATAGTGTTTCCCATGTTGAGGATAGTAAGAAGAAATTAGCTTAGGAGATTTATCAGCTTGCCAAACTAGGCGTTCACTTAGTTGAATCTTCAGAGAGTGGTGTATGTGTTCAGAATAGTTCAGAGTCATCCCTAGTTTCCGAGGTGAAAGAGAAGCAAGATAGGGATCCTAGCATTGTCAAGATAAAAGAGTCAGTTCAGAGTCAGGAAGTAGAGGTTTTCTCCCAAGGAGGAGATGGTGTTCTTCATTGTCAAGGTCGTCTGTGTGTTCTCGGTGTAGATGACTTCAGGCAGCAAATTCTTACAGAAGCGCATGGTGCGCGATACTCTATTCATCTAGGGGACACTATGATTACCGCAGCTTGCAGGAGATCTATTGGTGGTGTGGGATAAAGAGGGATGTTGCAGAGTTTGGGCTAAGTGTTGTACATGCCATCAGGTTAAGATAGAGCATCAGAAACCTAGTAGTTTAATGCAGGAGTTCACTATTCCTACTTGGAAGTGGGAAGAAGTAAACATGGACTTCGTAATGGGTTTCCCTAGAACACGTCATCAGCATAATTCAGTTTGGGTTATTGTAGACAGAATGACCAAGTTAGCTCATTTTCTTCAAGTTCATACCTCTTACTCAACCGAGGATTATGCCAAACTCTATATCAAGGAGTTAGTCAGATTACATGGTATTCTACTATCTATCATCTCAGACAGAGATACCCAGTTCACCTCTCACTTCTGGAAAGCATTCCAAAAAGGTCTTGTACCCAAGTTCATCCCAGTACAACATTTCATCCTCAGACAGATGGTCAAGCAGAAAGGACCATTTAGACTCTAGAAGATATGCTAAGGGCATGTGCAATTGATTTTAAGGGAAGCTGGGATTACCACTTGCCTTTGATTGAGTTTGCATACAACAATAGCTATTACTCGAGTATTCAGATGTCTCTATTCGAAGCTCTCTATGGTAGGAGATGTGGGTCTCTGATTGGTTGGTTCGAAGTTAGTGAGATCATATTCATAGGGACTGACTTAGTATTCGATGCCTTAGAGAAAGTTCAGTTATCAGAGAAAGACTCTGGGCTGCTTAGGGCCGACAGAAGTCTTATGCAGATATTCAAAGAAAGGATCTTGAATTCGAGGTCAATGACTATGTCTATCACAAGATCTCTCCTATGAAGGGAGTGAAGAGATTTGGCAAGAAGGGAAAGCTCAGTCCCTGATATGTCAGTCCCTTCAGGAATCTCAGTCACTTCGGCAAGGTAGCCTATGAGCTCGAATTACCTTCAGATCTAGCCTCAGTTCATCCAGTCTTCTATGTCTCTTTGCTCAACAAGTACACAGGTGACCCAGTAGTTTTAGTCCCTATTTAGAGTGTTGACATTCAGAATAGCCTCTTTTATAAAGAGATTCTAGTCGAAATCCTCAACTATCAGACTCGTAGGCGGAGGAACAAAGAAGTCCTTCTAGTCATGGTTCTTTGGCGAAATCAGTCTATGGAGGGAGCTACTTGGGAAGTAGAAGCAGACATGCGAACCAAGTACCCTCATATTTTCTCTCCTAATTAAGTCTTAGCTCGAGGTAACCATTTTCCTTAAGCTTATTCAGTTACATATTCAAAATTCTAGTATAAAATTGGTATAAAGTATCACTGCATAGCTTATCATGCATTCATGAGTTTAGCTTATCAGTCATGCATCAGCTATGCATGTTCAGTTGGGCTATATTCAGTTTAGAATTCAATTCAGTACTAAATCATATGCCAGTTGAGCATGATCAGTGTATGCGTTGTTTTATCTTTTCTCCCCTCCCAAGTAGTCATCATTCGAGGATGAATAATTCCAAGGGGAAGATATTGTAATACCCCCAACAATCCAAACCAATATTAGAGCCATGTGCCAAGCTTATGCATAGTACATCATGGTTATTTTATAGTTTTATGAGTAGGTTAGATGTATATTAAGGCTTCAAATGACTCCCAGCTATCAAAAGAATCAAAACATTCCTTACCGATTGAATTCTTGAGAAGGATATTGGTATAGTCAACTTCAAACGAGCATATCTCTCATTATACTTGAAATTTTGAGCTCATGACCTATCAACAGAAAGATAATTTAATTATATTTACAACCATACAAATTTTGCCTAAATTCGATATCGGAGGAAAGATTTATTCCTATTTTACTCCAGCATGTCAGGCTGGAAACTGTGTGACGACATTCATGGCAGCTTACCACATTTGTGATGCCCTACCAAGAAGGTCGTCACCCTTAGGAAGAAACAAGATCCTAAGTGACGAAATTCATGGTAGCTTACCAAACTTGTGATGCCCTACCATGAAGGTCATCAGCCTTAGGCAAAAACCAGCTCCTGTGTGACGACATTCGTGGTAGCTTACAACATTTGTAATGCCCTACCGCGAAGGTCGTCAGCCTTAAGCAGAATCCAACTTATGTGTGAAGACATTCATGGTAGCTTACCATATTTGTGATGACTTACCATGAAGGTCTTCAGACATAGGCATAAACCATTAGTTCCAGCTCCTATGTGACGACATCTTTGATGGCTTACCACACTTTTGACGCTTTGTCACAAATGTCGTCAGCTATGATTTTCAGCAACTGGGAATTTATTTCATAAGGGTATTTTGGTATTTTTCCTTCACTTCCCATGACTTATAACCCTCAAGTAACATGTTATATTCCATTCTCTTTAGTTAAAACATCTTAAAAACCCTCTTTTACACTTTCAACCATAAGATTAGGGTTTCCTCTCAAGCTTATCTCCTCAGGAACAAGAGCATTCTTTCACAAAAGGGTTAAACCCTAGTCAAGAAAATTCAAGGGAAAGCCTAAGGATTTCTTCAGGAACCTTTAGAAACATTATATCTCTTTCAAGACCAAGCTTTAAGGTATGCGTAGTGTTCATCTATGGATTCAATTCGTTCATAGAGTTCAAAAACCATGCTTTTAAATGTTATTTTGTAAAATTTTGTGGTGATATAAACATTTACACGTTGATGATTGTTGTTCAAGTTTAAAGATGATATCTAAGGATGTTTTTCATGGAATATATGTAATTGTTGGTTGAAAATCATGAACTTTGGATGGGTTGAACTAATGCAAGTATGAAATCTACCTATGCCTTAAAGAATGCATGTAAGGTGTTTGATAAAATTCCTAGGATGTTATAAGTTCATATTTACATGATTTCATGATATTTAAATGACAAGTCCATATTAGCGATACACTTCAGTATGAATGCCTATGCTATTTATGTATTCTTATGGTGATGGCATGAAGTATGTATGATGATGGAAATATGAATTTTTTGTGCGAATTATATCCATGCTTTCCCTACCATGTTTGAGGGGTTGATTAAATACATGAAGTATACTATCCCCTTCTTATGATATAGCAAATTATGGACTCCAATCTTGTGATCACATCATGTCGTGTGCGTTAGTTTTATTCTATCGAGTCCTGGGGATATTCGTACCCAAAAGACATAGCTTTGTGCCTAGAGACATGTCATGTTGTCACGATAATCTCAGTCAAGCTATAATCTATAGTACTCAATCAGTTATGTGACTCAGGAAACCTCAGAAATCTCATGATCCCAGTTAACTCTCAGATAATAGTACTACTCTGTCAGTCAACGAAAGTCAGTTAATCTGTCCATATATAGTCAGTTGAATCATGTTTAGTTTCTTCAGATGGGAGTATCAGTTAGCACCAAGTGAACCCAAGGATGGGAAATCACCTGTACATGAGGGTGTGATTCTTAGCAGTCATCCTTGCATTCCAGAACTATGTAGCCAACATAGGTTGAGACATCGCAGCCTGTTATATAAGGGTAGATGAGGTGCCTTAAATTGTTATATGAGGGTTCCCACCATTCTTACTAGAGTTACCTATTATATGAGGGTTACTCACATGTTATACTTACCAGTGGCGCGGTATTGACACCCTTTCAGTCAGGGTATAGACCGTATCTTAGCCATAATGTCACATATGGGGCATATCGGTTAAACAACTACCTCCCACAGTTTCAGTATTAGTCTCAGTAAAAAAACTCAGATAGTTCTTCAGATATTAGTATTCCAGGACTATTAGATACTATCAAATTCAGTTATAGCATAGAAATCAGAGAATTCGACCAGATTCAGGGCTGTTAGATACAGTTATCCATGTTATCAGAACTACAGTTCTAGCCATGTATTAGTGTATAGATTTAGCCATCATGTACTCACGATCTTAGTTACTATGTATGTATGTTTGTACTCTTATGTTCATAACAGTCAGTCAGTAGTATTATTCTTGCACGTAAACCCTTGTATTAGCCTACCTCACTTGTATACTCAATACTCTAGTTGTACTGACGCATTTGCGCTATGGTGCTTTCTTTTCATGTTACACCATAGGTTAAGAGGTACGAGTCCCAGACCAGCAGTAAAAGTCGCATTCAACATACAGAGTTGCAGTGAGTCCTCTTCATTTGAGGACGACATTATTTGATTTATTTATTTATTTCTTCAGTTCAGTTTTATGGAGTTAGTTGGAGACATGTTCCTTCAACTCTGTGTTTCAGACAGTACTCAGAGGCTTTTGGATTTACGCTCATATTTAGCTTTAGATTCAGTATTTAGTTGATTTGGGTATCTTTCACCCTCACGGATGTTACTATTTTATAGATTCTTTATTCAGTTGAACTTTATGGCCTACATGTTCATGTTTTCCGCATTATTACATTATATATTGTAGTGGACAGGTACAGATATCAGTCATGAGTTAGCTTGTGGTCCTTCGGGGTCATAAGTACCGTGTAGCATTCTGGTTCAGAAAATCGATATGTTACACCACCGTTCTCTTATGGGGACACTGCCATATTTAAGGGTCACTCACAGCTTATCTTTACCCGTGGCATGATATTGGTACCCTTCCAATTAGGGTACAGATTAGACCCTGATTTTGCTATTGAAGCACTTTTAGGGCATTTCGGTTAGATGAATTCTCCCACAGTTACAGTTTCAGTATCAGTCTTAATAAAAGAACTCAAATAGTTCATCAGAATATTAGAACTGTCAGATACAGTCAACTCAATTATAGTACGAAACTCAGCTAGTTCCACCAGCATCAGACTCTCAGTTATAGTCACTTACGTTGTCAGTTATTAGTATCATGTTATGACAGTTTCTGTCTCATAATCATGTATGTATTCTCACATTCATATTAGTCTGTTAGTATAGTTCATGTATATGAACCCTTTGCATATATCCTACCTCACTGTATACCTAGTACATTCAGTTGTACTAACGCATTTGTGCTATGGTGCTTTATCTTATGTTACACCATAGGTTCTGAGGGATAAGCTTTAGAGCAAAAGTAGCTGGCCAGTACTAGCTTTCAGCGTCAGTGGTGAGTCCTCATCATGCAAGGACATATTTTGGCTTGTCATTTCAGTACTCAATTTATTTTACTACTTCATTTTAGTTTTCTAGAAGGAGTTAGTTGGGGCATGTCCCATTCAACTCCTTATTCAGATAGTTAGAGGCTTTCAGATGATTACAGTATCTTCAGATATAGACTTCAATAATTTCAGTTGTTTTGGTATTGTGATACCCCTTTTTGATATTATGTTTCATTTAGTATTGAACCTTATGGTCTTACAATATTATGTATTCCGTATTTATGCTCTATATTATGTAGTATACAGGTACAAATATCAGTCATGGGTTAGTTTGTGGTCCTTCGAGGTCATGGGCACCATATAGCATTCTGATTACCAGAATCGGGGCATTACAAGAGTTGAACTGGTACCTCTATCTGAGATAATGGACAACAAAACACCGTGCAATCTAACCAACTCTCTGATATAGAGTTTATCATAATACTCGGTTGAGTAAGAGGTATGGACTGGTAGGAAATGAGCTGATTTGGTCATCCTTTCTACAATGACCCAAATTGAATAATGCTGAAGATGAGTACGTGGCAAACCCATCACCAAGTCTATGTTCAATTCTTCCCATTTTCAAGTGGGAATGCTAAACTTCTGCATAGACCCATTAGGCTTCTGATGCTCAATCTTAACCTACTGAGATATTAATCACTTAGCCACAAACTCTATAATATCTCTCTTCATCCCACTCTATATATAGATCTCCCGCAAATCATGATACATCTTAGTATCCCCTGGATGAATAGAGTAGCGCGCACCATGCTCTTTTGGAAGAATTCGCTACCTTAAGTCATCTACACCTGGCACACATAGTTGACCCTGATAATGCAAAACACCATCTACCCCTTAGGAGAACACCTATATTTTCTGATCTCTGATTGATTTCTTCCACTTGAATAAACTGGGATCTCCATCGTACTTTTTCTTTACCCCAGAAACCAGGGATGATTCTGAACTACTCTACACCCATACACTACCTTCTGCCGAATTGACTAACTGAACACCTAGTCATGCTAGCTGATAAACTTCCTAAAAAGCTAACTTCTTTTTACTGTCCCGACATGAGTAATTCTACCCATAGATATCCCACTGAAAGTATTAGCCTCTACATTAGCCTTGCCCGGATGATACAGGACACTCATGTCATAGTCTTTCAACAACTCCAACCACCTTCTCTGAAGGAGGTTTAAATCTTTCTGAGAGAACACATACTATAGGCTCTTATGATCAGTGAACACATCAACATGAACCCCATATAAATAGTGCCTCCAAATCTTTAAGGAAAAACTTACTGCTTCTAACTCAAGATCATGAGTAAGGTAATTCTTCCTATGGGGTTTAAGCTGCCTAGAGGCATATGCTATGACCTTACCTCTATGCATCAGAACATACCCCAAGCCAACTCTGGAGGCATCATAATACACAACTAAGCCATTTGAACCATCTGGTAAGGTCAAAACTGGAGCTGTAGTGAGTCGAGTCTTCAACTCCTAAAAACTCTTTTCACAATAATCTGACCACTGGAGTTTGACTTTCTTCTAAGTTAATATAGACATAGGGGATGCAATAGATGAAAATCCCTTAATGAACCATCGATAATAGCTGGCCAAACCTAAGAAACTCTTGATATCTGATTGAGAGATAGGCCTAGGCCAGTTTCTCACTGCTTCGGTTTTTTAGGGATCAAACCTAATGCACCAAAAATTTTATGGCCAAGGAGGGCTACTGATCTTAGCCAAAATTTGCACTTACTAAATTTTAGCTGATGGTTTTTGAGAGTCTGTAACACTATTTTGAGATGGTCTGCATGATCATGTTCGCTGCAGGAGTAGACAAGAATGTATTCTATGAAGACTATGACAAATATGTCCAAGTACTACTTGAACACACGGTTCATCCAATCCATGAAAGCTTCTGGGGTATTGGTAAGACCAAAGGACATGAATAAGAATTTGAAGTGACCATACAGAGTTTTGGAAGTTCATTTCAAGATGTCACACTCCCTGACTCTGAGCTGATGATAGCCAGATATGAGGTCTATCTTGGAGAAATAATTGGCATCCCAAAACTGGTCAAACAAGTCATTGATTCTGGGAAGTGGATACTTGTGAACGTGACTTTATTTAATTGACGATAGTCACTACACATTCTTAGAGAACCATCTTTCTTACTTATGAATAAAATTGGTGCACCCCACGGGGACATAATGGGTCGGATGAATCCCTTATCTAGGAGATCCTTTAACTGTTCCTTCAATCCTTTGAGTTCTGTTGGAGCCATTCTATATGGCGGGATAGATATGGACTGAGTATCTGGGAGAAGATCAATTCCAAAATCAATTTTCTTTTTGGGGAAAACTCTAGGAAAATCATCGGGAAACATATCTCAAAATTCATATGCTACTGACACTGATTCAAGAGTAGGGGCTTCTGAACTAGAGTCCTAGACTCGAACAAGATGGTAGACACATCCCTTAGCTTTCATTTTTCTAGGCTGAAGGTAAGAAACAAGCTGACCCCTAAGTGCTGAAGTACTACCCCTCCACTCTAGGATGGGTTTATTTGGAAATTGAATCTAAACAATTTTGTTTGCTGAAGTTACTTTCTAAGATACCATAACCAGATAGTTCCTGTATACCCACCGAGCTATGATAGATTTACCCACTGGGGTAGAGATTGAGAAAGGGTCTGCCAGGATTTGAGGATTGACTCCAAAGTCAACAACTATATAAGGAGTAAGAATGGACAAAGAGGTTCCTGGATCTTGCAAAGCGTAAATATGCAAATGATAAAATTTTAATGTACCAGTGACTATATTAGGAGAACTTTCCTGATCTTTTTAGGACTGAAAGTATAGATTCTGTTTGGGCGTTGCCCATAGGTGGCACTAAAAGCGGTACCCTGCTGATTTGGACGACCAGATTGAGCTGGGGGGTGGTTATTCTGACCCTAAGAACCTGACTGGAGACAATCTTTGACTTTGTCGTTTGGTTTGCCACACTCAAAACACACATCACTGCCTGCTCTACAGATACCCTGGTGGTTTCTATCCTACATTTGACAAAAGGAATAGGTTCGGGCACTGCTAACACTTCCATGGGGTTTAGGGCCTAGTGCCCTATCCCTATTGCCATCTTTGAATTTTGGCACAGGAGTACTGGCTGAGGATGGAGCAGGAAATGAAGATTTTGGGTAAAACTGAGAACCATTCCCACCCTCTGACTTAGGCCGAGCAAAGATGAAACTACCTGTTCTTACTCTCTTGTTGTTCCTCTTCTTCTTCATATGCTTAACCTCCTCTATCTGCTGAGAACAGACCATGAGCCCAGATATGCCCATCTTCTTAATCAACATTACGGTCCTACACTTTTTGACTATGCCTCTAGATATCCCTGACACAAACTTACTCATTCGAGAACTGTTGTCTGCTACCACATAAAGAGAATATCTAGATAATTGAGTAAACTTGAGAGAATACTCTTTCACTATCATATTGCCCTACTTCAGATTGATAAATTCTAGAACCTTCACTCTTCTCAACTCCAGTGGGAAGAGACTATCCAAAAAAGCAGTGGCAAACTCCTCCCACTTTATGGGCCATACATCTATGGCCCTCTCTACCTTCTAATAATTAAACCATGAGTGAGCCACATCCTACAACTTATATGCGCCCAGCTTGGTGATCTCAACAACAGTCACCCCTATAATATCAGTAACCTTTTGCTCCTGATCAAGAAATGCCTGAGGGTCCCTATCTGACTTAGACTTGGTAAACGATAGAGAATTCATTCGGGTGAAGTCGCAAATCCTGGCAGCAGCAGTATTGGCGACTAGGTTGGCCGAAATGGTTGATGGTCATTTATTCTGGGCTGCCATAGAATGATCTAGGGTGGTGAAGGTTGCTCTGAACTCAGTATGGGAGACGTGTTAATCCAGTGGATCTGGCTGGACGGGCTGGGGTTCTGGATGGTTTCCGATTCCTTTTCCCTTAGTCCTCTTTGGAGGCATATTTCTATAAAAGAAAGAGAAAGGATTAGACTGAGAGTTTAACTAGAGATCATTCTTACTCGCACAACATGAATACTAAAAGAAGGGAAACTTTTCCTAAAATAACTCATAGCCTTCTGTACATAAGTGTGGCCCACTACATACCCATGCACAAGACTCTACTCGATGCGAATTTCAGACTTCCTAGGGCTCTGTTGAACCTTATACTTTGATACTAAGTTTATAATGCCCCGACTCTGTACCCCGAATGCTACATTGTGCTCATAATCTCAATGGACCACAAGCTAACCCATGACTAGTACCTGCTGCAATAACCGTGTAATAAATGTTATAATGACTATGGAAATAGGAGGAAAATATGCTGTAAGGTTTAAATCTATAAATAAATCTTAATGCGGCATTAACATACTAAAACTGAAAATAAGTATTGAGAAAAAACTGAACAACAGTCTGAAAATACTCTAGTCTAAAAATCCTCTAAACTGTCTAAATTGTGGAGTTGATGGGACAAGTCCCCAGTTGACTCCGACTGCTGAAAATAATACTAAAATATTGAAAACAACCATGTCCTCAAACTATAAGGACTCACCACTATGCTGACTGCTGAAAATTTGAACTGCTAAGGGTGCTCTGGATCCCGTGTATTTGAACCTATGATATAGGACATCATAGCACAAACAAAAAACATGTGTCAGTACTTTGAATATACTGGTATGCTCAGTGAGGTAGTCTGAAATGCATGGGTTCATATGCATGAACAATAGTAAGTGAATAGAATGAGTATGACTGAATAAGAATACATGCATGAATACGTATACTATAACTGAGATTGTGATAGTACTGAGTAATGAATCTAAATACTGACTTACTAATGTCTGAGTTTAATGATACTGTATTTTTGATAATTATATGACTGTATCTGACAGTCCTAATTTTGTGGAACTATACTGAGTTCCATACTAAGCGGAGTGACTATACCTGATAGTCCTAAATCTGTAGAATTGAATTGATTTCTATTCTGAGATTGAGACTGAAAATAAGACTGTGGGATGTAATTATCTAATTGACATGCCCCTTCTCTAAACTATTTGGGGTCCAACCTGTAACCCCAATTGGAAGAGTGTCTATATCGTGCTAAGGGTAAGGACAAGTGCTGAGTCACCCTTATCTGGTAGGTACTCTGAACAAGAATAGTGGTACCCTTAACTGGCAGGTAGATCACCTCATCAACCCTCAACTGGCAGGTTGATGTCTCAACCTCCGCTGGCTACGAAGTTCTAAAATGCAAGGACTGCTTCTAAGGATTCCACCCTCTACTGGCAGGTGAGTCCCCATCCTTGGGTTCACTCGGTGCTGAATCCTGCTCTCAACTAAATAAACACTAGACTAAATTCTAAACTGTACTAGGATAAACTGTACGGTTACTGATCATACTATATAACTGAACAAAATTAATTTTACTGAAGTGAACTGGACTGATTCTGAGTTCATTGAATTTTCCTAAGTTCTGTACTGATTGAATTCTACTAATCATGACATGACTGATTTTACTCTGTGACTGACCATAGCTCTAGAAAATCAGTTAAATTGTTGGGTATTAAATACCCCTAGGAATCGATAACACAACCTTAAAAGACATGGCATAATTCTTGAGACATGGTAACTAATTACTTAGTCATCATTCATTCATTTGGGCATTCAAGAAAACAATTGCATGACATTAATACTTGCATACATGCTAAACATGATATAATTTCACTATTCAACTCACATGGACAATTCATCAAACACTTGTGGGGCATAATATATACACATAATACGAAAACAACATGTAGGAAACGTGATTCAATTTCAATTACATAATTCTAAGAGTTTCAACATGAATTCACATGCTAAAGCACACATATCAATTAAATCTACATGAATCTTGCAATAAATCATGAATACACTTTAATTCAACTTATGGAAATCATTAAATCACTCTACATGAACTTTAAAAGAGTTTCTTGGACTCCAAGGGTGGAAGGAACCCTTGGATTAACACTTCACATAACTTAGTTGATGAATTTCTGAAAGTTAATGGTGATTTCTTGAGTTCTTGATTTGAAAATTGAGCACCTAGGGTTTTGTTATTAAGCAAATTGGAGAATAAATGAGTATATTTGCTCTCCAAAGGGCTTAATTTCGTGTTTTAGGGGCTGGAGGACGTGGTAAAAAGACTCAAATACTCCCAAAGATGCGGTCTTTTAATAACTGAAAAACTATGTTACCGATGCACAGGCCGATGCGCCACGTTGTTTGAATCGAAGTGATGTCCAACGTACCGCGTCGAGTCCACGTCGGTTCACTAAAATTTGCATTGAAGCTAGGAATAACTATCTTATCGACGCGATGGTCGACGCGACACGTTTAGATCGCATCGATCAACTGTTTTGGGCACGCAAACATGATCTAAACGAGGTCTGAAAAATCTAAAACTTATCCGAGAACACCTACAACAACAACAACAACAACCCAGTGTATTCCCACAAAGTGAGGTCTAGGGAGGGTAAGATGTACGCAGTCCATACCACTACATCCAAAGAAGTAGAGAGGCTGTTTCCGATAGACCCCCGGCTCAAGATAGAGAATAGTACACCAAGATCGTAAAGAAACATGTAATAGGAAAAGATGACATATAGAAACAAGACATAATAGAGATAATTATCAGAGAAGTACAAGCAATTCAAAATAAGAATAAGCACTAGGACACCACCTAGTAGTAACATACACTCACAAACCAGAGGCTCCTCTTCAAGGACACAGTCCTAGTAACATACACTCACCCACCCCACCTAAACTCACCTGGCTAAAGGCTCCTACTCAAGGACACAGGCCTAGGATTACTGCTCGACAACCCAATCGATCTCCTAACACCTTGCCACTATCCGCACACTCACCCTAACCTTCTACCCTAATCCGCGACCTCCACACCTTCCTGTCAAGGGTGACATTCTGCTCCATGTCATGCCTAATCACCTCCCTCCAGTACTTCTTCGGCCTACCTCTACTCCTCCTAAAGCCATCCAAAGCTAGCCTCTCACACCTCCGAATCGGGGTATCCGTTTCCCTCCTCATCACATGCCCAAACCATCTCAAACTTCCTTGTCGCATCTTATCCTCCACCGAAGCCACTCCCACCTTCTCCCGGATAGTCTCATTCCTAACTCTATCCCCTCTAGTAAGTGCACACATCCAACGCAACATTCTCATTTCCGCCACCTTCAATCTTTGGATATGAGAGTACTTGACTGGCCAACATTCCACTCCATACAGCATGGCTGGCCGGACTGTCACTTTGTAGAATTTGCCTTTAAGCTTAAGGGGAACCTTCTTATCACATCACACTCCAGAGGCGAGCTTCCACTTCATCCACCCTGCTCCAATACATTTAGAGACATAACCTATGCATCAAGAACTCAATACGTTTACAAACACGATAATAACCTATGCATCAAGAACTCAAAAAAAGGAAAGGCAAAGACAAGAACACTTAAACATTCAGTTGTCTGCGAAACTAGAATAAAAAATTCCATTTGTGCACCACTATCGACTATAGGAACATTAGAGAATAAGATATAGAAAGACAACATCCACCCAGGACCAGGAGATGCAACGCCAGTACCACTCACCCACGCAAACAAAAACTTTTCAAATCCAATGAACTCCCTCCGTTCCATTTTATATGTCGCCATTTGACTGGGCACGGAGTTTAAGAAATAAGGTGAAGACTTTGTAAAGTTTACAAAATTGCCCCTCTTAAAGTTTACTTTTTTGTTGTCTTTTCTTATTAAGTGAGAGCCGGTAAGGATAAAATGGGGATGTTCCCATTAAATAGTTACCAAATAAGGAAAGATGATATTCTTTTTGGGACGGACTAAAAAGGAAATGACGACACATAAATGGGACGTAGGGAGGCATTTATAATCATGAATTAACTCAAATATCAATATTTAATGGATGTAAAGGTCACAAAATAATATTGTCAACTTTTGAAAGCTAAAATAACACTAAGTCTAAATACTTAGCTAAAATATTCTAAGTCTGGGACCCCTTGACAAGCCTAATGGACCGATTTAAGCTAAGAATTTTGCGGGGTCTTACATGATTAGTCTTGAATTATTGTTATTATTTTTAGTTTATAATAATATCATCTTCATATTGATTAAATGATTAGGTAATGGTTCGATTTAGATGGTTCTCCCACAGAAAGATTAGTGTGGGTGCCACTCATGGCCATTTGGGCCGTGACACTCCAAAGTTGATATGGAGGCATGTTAGGTAGAATGAAAGTCATTAAAATATTTTTTGAGAAACATTTTTTGGTTTTTAATTGGTGAATTAAAATTATATTCGGTGTAACTTCATAATGGGGTTTGAGGAGGGTGGTTTTGTATGTATGAAGTCTTACTCCTAATTTAAGAAGATAAAGAGGATGTTTTCGCTAGACCCTCGAATTAAGTATCATATCAAAATCAAGCATATAAAATAAATATAGTAGTTAAGAATTTATACAAAAAACAAATGGAGAAGAGAATAATACAACTCCAAAAAATGAGTCAATAATATGATAGCCAAAGCCAAAGAGATACTAAAATCTAAGATGAAGATAATGGGAGAGTAACAAAAATAATAATGATAAGAAAACTAGATTTTTTGATTCTAGTGAAATGTAAATGAAAAATGGAGGGAAGAAAAATGAAGGAAAAGTGAAATGTGTATTCACTTTATGAAAATAGTGTTCTCCCATATTGATGGGAGAAGGAAATATTTTTATTCTTAAATATAGAAGCATTAATCCACATGGATAGTGAGGCAAGAAGAAGAAAAACCTCATATCATCATCATCGTCACTCGCTTGGCTTCAACTTCAACATTGATTCAAATTTGTCAAACGATCAACTGATTATCTTTTGGACAAATTTCATTTTAAACTTGAGAGTTAATGATCTGTGCGTGCACTTGACCATCTGCCGACACAGATGCCAACACAAATCTAAATAAACTTACTTGTTTTAGAAATAAGGCGACCTGCGGCCGCATATGACCCATCTACAGCCGCAGATGGTGTCTACTAGTTGGTGATGATCCAAAATAGTGTGATCTTTCATGAATCCCCACTTCCTTTTTGAAGTTAAATACCTGATTTTTTTCCTTAAGTAAGGCACAAAATTTTTAAAGTAAAAACACTCTCTTCTTCTTGAAAAACTTAAGTGTGATTCACAAATCATTGAGTGAGTTCGTCGTTCGGCAAATTTGAGGTACCACTATTTGCTGAATTGAATCATTTTATCATGAGAGGATATATTCCATTAACCTCCGGTACTTGAGAGAAATAATTTCCTTAAGGACACATCATGAATTTAGAGTACTTGATTCTTTCTTTCTTCTTCAGCTCTTTCTTTTGGTTTTTTCTATTTTAATTTTCAGAAAATAGTTTTAACTTCTTGTGTTGTTCTTAAATTTGTTGTTGGAGTTCATGTTATAAATGCAGATTGTACCCAAATAAAACAACAATGTTCGACTACTTACTAAACTTCTATTGCAATCCTCAACATCCAAATCTTTCTATCTATGATCATGTTCTAGGTGTGTTGAATGTGTTCAAGATCAATAGTAATAATATTAGCAAATGAAAGAATGTTTTGGTAAAAAAAGATATGATCTCTATTCAAACATTGTATTCATCAAAATACAATATAATATAATACTTTATCTAAAGACAATCCAAACATGTTATTAGTGACTAGAGTCATTTTTTAAAATTTAAAATTTATAGATCACCTCTGTAATTTATCCCAAATCAACTTTTTAAAACGTATTTAAATTAATCTGACTTACGAAACGAATACCTAAAACAAATTAAAAGACCTCAAAAGAAAGAAAAAGGATATACTTCCAATTGAGAAGCATTTGTAAGTAACAAAAGCTGACTCGGAATGCAAAATAAGACAAAGTTTGTTACTTTTTATCAAGTAGGTAAAATATGCATATCAAAACATTAA
This sequence comes from Capsicum annuum, assembly GCF_002878395.1. Taxonomy (NCBI): domain Eukaryota; kingdom Viridiplantae; phylum Streptophyta; class Magnoliopsida; order Solanales; family Solanaceae; genus Capsicum; species Capsicum annuum. The sequence continues at coordinate 222,477 of NW_025859114.1, forward strand.
ACGTTATGTAAGTTGTAATCGTTAGGCCAAAAAAGGAAAATGCATGTAATTCAATGCTGAAAAATTATTTGTGAAAGGACATATTATGTATGCTTGACATAACATAATTCGTTGCTAATTTTATCAAACGATAAATTCATAGCCAATTGTTAATTATGAGTAATTTTGAAAGGAGCGTCTTGAAATAATTGATAAAGTTGTTGTCATGTGATTAGGAGGACTGAGGACACACAATATATCAATTACAAGCACTAAAATTAAGAAAAATTAATAATTTTTCTAAAGTTCTCCCTTTATTGTGGCTAGGTGTCACGACCCGAACAAGACTCTGGCTTTGACGAGCATACCGAGACGTAAAGGCTCGAGTTCCCCTTAGTTAACAGGCAATCATACACACGTTCATACAATCGTAAAGAGAATGCGGAAATGAATTGATGCGGAAACATGGTCAATAACATCATACAATTAAAACGTCAAAGAATTCAATAAAACCTTCAACATTATCTAACATCTGTTTGCGAAATCTCTAGTACATCAAAATCAGTCATCACAATCAAAACTGGGATAGTGCCCCCAGTGGACCCAAACGAAAATAAATAACATATGATAGAAAGAAATAGGCCTTCTGAAATAAAGAAGGCTCACCAACTGCACACACACTTCACTTTTGGCTGAAAACTCTACGGCTTTGCAGGACCTCTAAATTGAGCCTCAAACCCTGGAATATAGGGGGTCAATACAATTGTACTGGTATGCAGAGTAATCCAAAAATAAAATACAACTTTTATATAATATAGGTGAGAGCTATTATTAAACACATTAACGCAAAATCATTTGAAAAAGACATGGGCATAGTCTAATGATTTTTCAATAATAATGTAGCACTATTGATCTAGATGGTACACCATATAATTTCACATTTTTGCCAACTGCCAAATCTCGGTTGCCGTTAAGATAGGAGTATTAGTGAGAGAAGGACACAAAATCACACAGCAGGGTGCCACAACCCCAATCAAGTCAATATATCATGGTTGGGCTCAAGATCACAAAGCAGGACTCCTAAACATCGATCCCAATTTAGGATGATATAGTACTAGGTACACAAGATCACATAGCACGATACCAAGTCCCCATGTCGGCAAATCATGATTTCTAGCATATAGTCACCTGACTCGTGCTTTTTTCAGGTAACCATATAACTCACATCAATTTAAGCTTTAAGTTTGATATAAGACAAAACATGCAGCAAACTCACAACATTCTTTTCTTCTTTTCATTCGAGGCAATTCCTCCGCGGGGTATCATCATACCCCGACTTGCAAGTTATCAGTACCACATCTATTCTGAAAACCTCTTAATAGTTAAGAAACTTCAACATTTATAAAGTAGTAAATAGTAGTTATAAAACTCATGCTCTCAGTAGTTTAACACGAGTATCATGTGGGGTACAAAACATCATCATGGGGGATTAAAGAAATTCACAATTCATATTCATAACACTTTTTGAAATTCAAATCACATGTTTACAAATTCAACAATTGAGATATATAAGCAAACAACCCCATGATCTTTCAATATTCTTCTTAAAACCATATCACAAAGCATGCATTTTGTGTTAAAAATGAAACCCCACTTATAATGGCATACATACTTTTGTAATTATTAAAAATCTTATTTAAATTCATTTCAAAATCATGCTCATAAAATTTAGGACAACCCCACGTACCTTAGATTAATTAGTTTAGACAGAAGAACTTGAATCTCGATTCATTTCTTGGAAATCTTGAACTTAGAGTTTCGTTTTTAATTCCTTGCTTTTGGGGAAAAAACCCTAATTTTGATGTTATGGCTGAATGAGGAGTTAGGTCCTTTGATTTGATGTAATTAGGTGTTAAAAAGGGTGGAAAAGACCCAAAAATACCTTTAAAAACAGCTTTATATCGCTAAACGGAGGTGCAGGATGGTTTGCGGGATGAACCGTCACCCAGGGACGGACCATCCCTTAAACCGTCACTTTATGGCCAGAAAATAGGTTTACTGCCTCAGTTGCAATGGTTTGGGCGATGGTTCATCGCTGGCGCGATGGTCCGTTGGCCTTCTCGTCGTACTTTGGTAGCTCAGATAGCTCAATGTAAAACAACCATAACTCTTTACCTCGATAACAGATTTAGGCAAAATTGGTGAAGTTGGAAAGAGGACTCAAAGACCTTTCATATGATATATAGTAGACCCTCTAATTTGACATATACAAAAGTTATGGATAATTGAAGTTGACCTATGTTTTGATGCTAACTAAAACTTGAACGATAGAAAATCTTTCAACTCGTCCTTGAGTTAAACGACCTCTATGATCTCAATTCATGCTCAACTAGATTCACACACTACATAATTGATTAACAAACTATATCTACATTGGATTAATGGCTTTTGGAATATCTAAGCATAGGAATAATGGTTTATGTTCTAGCTCGAAATGCGGGGTGTTACATTATCTCCACTTTGGGATTATTCATCCCCGAATAATGGGTAGGGACTTGTTGAAGCTCTAAAGGTATGGGATAAAGAGTGTAACCTCACATTGAATATTTTTCCTCAACAAAATATGCAAAGGTATCAAAAGAAACTTCATGATAACCCCTAGTGAAATGCGTAAGCACAAAACATGAGGTAATGAAACTTTACATAGGGATGACCTTGCAAATGAGTTCTATTAATCATTATCATCATAATATAAGGCATGAGTTTATTAGGTGATCATAGGACCTATTTGCATCGGTACTAATCATGAGTTGATGTTTCACAGGAGATAGGATTTAAAAACATTCTACACCTTACAAGATACAATGAATGGACCTTAAATTTAGAGACATTATTCATCTATGGCCTAACATTAATCAACATACTTCATCATTTCCAACTTACAATTCTCCCATAACACACCTAAATACAATAATTTATGTCCCACTAGATAATACTTCTATGTTGAAGCCCAACTCAGAGGAAAGAGGTGCTAACTTAAACCATTGGACCCTGCACTCTACATCACACTAAGAAATCACCTTACCTCATCATTATAATCCAAAAACCTCAAGTCTTAATTCAAGGAATACTAATAACATGGCACATTGGTTTATTTTTTTCTTCACCAAACACAAAATTCAAGCCTATCATTACTACACCCTACTTCATAGATCTCTCTTCTAAGACCAGCAAATTCAATCATTCTCACAAAGATTCTCGCCACATACTTCCCTCCTAACTATTTCACATAACGAGAATTCATCTCCTTATTCCCTTTTCTGTTTTAACCTTAGCTCAAGAAATCACCTCAAGATTTTCACCTTCAAGAACATTTACTCCCCTTCCTAACACATTACTACGCTTTCACAACCACCATCACACTAACATATGGAGGGTCATTGAGGGACCCGAACACAATCATCATGAATAGAAGTAACACTTGTCAGACCATAGGTTATACTTGTTGAACTACTCAGGGAAGGACATGAAGTGAAGATACGATAGAATAGACATAGAGTGCTTTAGATATCAAGTGTCTGGATCATAAGTAAAGAGTCATTCGACATAACCATAACACACTATGATTTCTTAAGGCAGACTATGGTGAGAAACATGGGTGCGCATATCTCATGATTTGTATAATATAATGGCCGAATTCATAAAGTCAATAATTGAGACAAATATTAATACTTGAAGCTATTGCTTCTCATTTTCAGTGATGAAATAGTAATAAGTTTGCAAAACATTATCGCTTTGGCTAATTCCAACATAAAATGATTCAATGACATATATAAACATATTTTCTTAGGACCAAGCATGATGTGAGACATAGGTTTGGATCATGAGAAACATAACATATGGCTTAGATACTTAGAGTATTGGGTCACTGAGGGACATTATTTCTTCCGGTTTGGACGTCGGAACATGACATGACTTACATAGAGAACTCAAACCTTAGAGATCGGCAGAGCTTGAATACATAAGACAGTGGTAGAATAAACTCTTAAACTGAAGTAGGAGGAACATGCTTAAATAGGAGTAGGTTTATCACAACTCTTCCCTAACTTTCCACAATGAGAAAATTCGGGAACTACCTTAACTCACCATCTCCTCCTTGGATCAAAGTCACAATCCTAGACTTGAGAACATAACTTCTTATGAATCTATAATCACAATTCTCAATACAATAGGGGGTATCGGTATACACATGAACATAACTTCCCTCAATAATTTAACATAAGACACTAAATTCTTTCAGGGACATCCCCCCTCAGGGACACTAATCATAACTTTCTCTAACCCCAAAATCATCAACTTATGACTAACATTATTATGGGCATGGACATCCATGCACATAAACACTTAACACCGTATCTTCAACTCCTTAGAATACTCGCATTATGCCTCTAATCACATAGTTTACAACTGAACAAAATTTGTAAAACCATACACAAGGCTCATATTTCCCACATATATTTCCTCAATTCAACTCTAACGAACACCATACGACAACTCACAAGACTTCTCTATACTACAGTATCAAAAACACAAACTAGGTACGCAAAACACTTATACACATTAATGCTAAACTTTCCCTTTTTTAAGTATACTCTAAAGGCATTGCTTTACAAGAACGCTACTCTTAATTGTTGCTATCCTCTATTGTCGTCAACCTACAACTCGCAGTTTCATGAGAATACACATCTTCACTCCTTATTACATAAAAAAATCTTCTCTCCACTACTTAACCTTCTAATATTAGATCGTTAATCACATAACTTATATCATGAAATCTTACCCAACTCCATACTACCAGGGGTGCAACTTATTCTTATATACTTGCGCCCTTATCCACTTAATGACGCACCCACAATTCATAATTTTAACACTAGTCCTCATATACACATATACCTCATGATTGTAACTTAAAATTTTCACAAATCATCAACCTAGGCTTTTTTCACAAATCCCATTAAGCCTACTAATTCATTCCCACAAAAAGATACCATTAATCTTAAGCTATTATTCTTACCACCACATTCTACATCTAAAATTCTACCCTATAGTCTAACATCAATCATTTACCACCAATGAAGCATGCAACCTTATATACTAGTCCGTCGAATAGGGAAATTCAACCCAAATACCTCATTTCACTTAGAGACTACTTGCAACCAAATCACCTCCATGACATTACTACTATACCTCAAAATCTACTACATAACTTCTCACTAGTAGTACTAGTTTACAACCACTAAAGAAAAGAAGGTCAAGGGGGTAAAGTCACATAATAGACATGGTCAACCTTAATCTTATAGTATAGACCAATACTATTTTATTTACATACTCTACTTTCTCACACCATACTTACTTTACCCAAACATACTTTTAACCTTCCTTAAAATTCCACATATAAAAATAAATCTATAATTATAACTTATTGGCTAATCTAACCATTTCCATTCACAACCTATAAGAGGTTTCTATAACCACCATGACTATCCACTTTAGGATCCTTCCCTAATTTTGAATAGATTATAATCACAACTAAACACTTTCTCTATCGAATACCTCACAATCTACTAATATTACTACCACATTAGTCTATCAATATAAAATGACAAATCATCCCTCAATCGATGATTATACAACTAAAAATATTTATTTACACAAAAAAAAGTCTCTCTCACTCTGACTTCAAACCTTCTGACTTCATGTCACCAACTTCCTAGCCCAATCTCACTACCAATAGGTCATGGAACTTTAACATATACTACTACTCAGTTGGAAATACAGTTCCAACATTCTTCTACACATCATTCCCCTTATGCATGACATCCATAACAAAATTTTTAAAAGTGACTGGATACACTTAAATACCTCAGTCTAAAATGCATGATTTCATCAGGATCAATGTTTACACTTGAATCAATACACCTTGAAGCACTAACGGACTCCTCTCAAGTCCTTGCATAATTTTATAATCTTTCATGACTCAATCAGAAAGGACCATACCATTTAGATTTTACACTTCTGTACTTGATCACCTCAATAATGAGACATATCTGAGAATATCAGAGTAAGATTTGGGATAAATATACTTTCGTATGGGCAAAACCATAGTACGAATTAGAGTATGAAAGAGGAACATTCTAACTCCATAGCACGAACTAGAACATAAAGAAAGTGAGATATTCCTAAATGCCTAGTAGCCTCTTGCTTATAGGTGTGGCATGATACACACCCATAAAAATGACTCTAAACGATTCGATTTTGCAGACACCCTGGGACCATGAACCGTTCTTTGATATCAAGTTTGTCACGACCCGAACAAGACCCTAGCCATGAGAAGCATCTCGAGCCGTGAAGGCCCAAGTGCCCCTTTGTTAACAGGCAATCATACACACGTTAATACAATAGTAAAGAGAATGCAGAAATAGATTCATGCGGAAACATGGTTAATAACATTATACAATTGAAAAGTCAAATAATTTAATAAAACCTTCAACATCATCTAACATCTATCTAAGAAATCTCTAGTACATCAAAACTAGTCATCATAACTAAAACTGGGACAAGACCCCAGTAGACCTAAACTAAAATAAATAACATATGACAGAAATAAATAGGTCTTCCAGAATAAAGAAGGCTCACCAACTGCATACACACTTCCCTTCTGGCTAAAAACTCTATGGCTTTGCAGGATCTCTAGACTGAGCCTTAGACCCAGGAATATAGGGGGTCAATACAGTTGTACTGGTATGCAGAGTAATCCAAAAACAAAATACAAGTTTTATATAACATAGGTGAGAGCTATTATAAAACATGTTAACGCAAAATCATTTGAAAAATACATGGGCATAGTATAATAATTTTTCAATAATCTTACAGCACTATTGAGCTAGATGGTACACCTTATAATTTCACATTTTCACCAACTGTCAAATCTCGGTTACCTCTAAGATTGGAGTATTAGTGAGGGAAGGACACACAAGATCACACAGCAGGGTGCCATAACCCTAATCAAGTCAATATGTTGTGGTTGGGCTCAAGATCACAAAGCAGGGATCCTAACCATTAGTCCCTGTTTGGGATGATATAGTACTAGGTATACAAGATCACATAGCAGGGTATCAAGTTTCCGTGTCTGCAAACCACGATTTCCAGCATAAAGTCATCTGACTCGTGCTTTCTTCGAGTAACCATCTAACTCACATCAATTTAAGCTTTAGTTTGATCTAAGACAAAACATGCATAACAATCATAACATTTTTTTTCTTCTTTTCATTCAAGGCAATTCCTCCGCGGGGTATCCTTATACCCCGACTTGCAAGTTATCAATACCACATCAATTCTTAAAACCTCTTATTCAAATTATAGTATGAACACCAATAAGACTACCATACACCAAACACATGCAAAAAGATTCCCAACATGTAATAGTCAAGAAACTTCATCATTTATAAAGTAGTATAATAGTATTTATAAAACTCATGCTATCAGTAGTTTTACACGAGTATCATATGGGGTACATAAACATCATCATGGGGGATTAAATAAATTCCCAATTCATATTCATAACACCTTTTAAAATTCAAATCACATGTTCACAAATTCAACAATTGAGATATATAAGCAAACAACCCCATGATCTTTCAATATTCTTCTCAAAAC
>NW_025859114.1:233171-249246 GCF_002878395.1 Capsicum annuum
CATATGATTGGTTCCTAACCCTCTCATCACAAGACCATATGACTTGTGTGGAGTATCTTGTAACTATGATAAGATTTATCCTACAACACACTGACCTGCTGTAACACTTTACATTTGTCGGGCTAGATTTCAAATCGTTGTTCCTATGTATATAGACCCCGAACCCAATGATTCTTTGTTAATATATGTGTTATGATCAATTCTATAGTGTGGAAATATATTTGGATATGAATTAAGGTCACAAATATGTCCTAACTCAAAGACGAGTTGAGAACGTTTCTATCGATTAAGTTTTATTGAACGTTTAAACTTGGGTCAGCTTTAAATAACCATTACTCCTAGTATATAATATATTACGTGTCTTACTATATACCAAAAGAAATATATTTGAGTCCTATTTCCAATGCAACTAGTTTTACCTTAATCTAATATTGGAGTAAAAAGTTATGCTCATTTTAATTTAAAGTGTCTGTCTGCCAAAATGTGGCAACGAAGTTGACGACTTATCAACTAGGTGACAACCAAGTTGATGGGACATCAACTAAGTGACGACCCATCAGCTCTAGTCATCAGCCAAGGGCAGTAAATGGTAAAATCTAGCCCAAAGGTGATGACCTAGGTGATGAGCTATCTTCTGAGTGATGGGCCATCAACCATGGTTGTCAACTGATTAAATTCTGTGACTTTTTTGGTTTCCTTAGGGGTATTTTAATCGTTTCCTCACTCCAAAAACCTTACCCACGAATTAAGTTTCCCTTTAAGCATTATTAATCAACTTTTATCAGTTTTAAAACATCTCAAATCCTCTCCACTCTAAAAAATAAGAACCAACTAGGGTTTTTCGTTAAGTTGAAGATTTCAAGAAAAAGGTCAAGATTAGAGTTCCAATCTTAAAACTAAACAACATAAGGTACGTGGAGTTTTCCTAAACTACATGGGAATGGTGAAATCATTTTAATTATGTGTAAGTGTTGAGAAATCATGAATTTACAAAAAGGTCTTCAATTTATATTTACAATTATGCATTGTCAATGCTTCTTGACAATAATGTTTTGGTCTTGAGGCCTTACCCTTTAAACTCGATTATATATATATATATATATACATATATATATATTTATTTATTTATTTATTTATTTATATATACATGTATGCATGTGGTTTGATGTTTCGAATTTGAATTGAGAGAAATAAGAATTATAATCCTTCTCTTGTTATAAATCCCCTTATTTTTATATGTTATGAATTATTCAATTTTATATTGAGAAGCATGTTACAAATGTCTTTACTGTTGGTTAAGACTTAATTTTGATTATAAATTGAAGATAGGGTTCTTTTTTATATAAAGGAGAAGTGATGATTTTAAAGAGTTGCATGGTTTGTCACAAAATACTTGACCACCGTATGTTTGATGAAATGTTGAAAAGAGAGAATCGCTGCATAGTTTGAAATACGTTTTTAAAATAAGAACTCTCTTGCATTTTTTGATTGATTTGGTGGTCTAAATATTGTTTTGCTTGAAAAAAGTTGTAATTTGATACAATTTATTCAATTTCATACTGAGAAGCATGTTAAAAATGTCTTTACTGTTGGTTAAGACTTAATTTTGATTATAAATTAAAGATAGGGTTCCTTTTTATATAAAGGAGAAGTGATAATTTTAAAAAGTTGCATGGTTTGTCACAAAATACATGACCACCATATGTTTGATGAGATGTTGAAAAGAGAGAATCGCTGCATGTTTGAAATATGTTTTGAAAATAAGAACTCTCTTGCATTGTTTGATTGATTTGGTGGTCTAAATATTGTTTTGCTTGAAAAAAGTTGTAACTTGATAATATATGGTTGAGAAATATGACTTTTAATTCTTGGTATGACGATACCAATATAGATAATGCCATAGTAACACAGAATAAAATAGAATGTAGATTTTCATTCAGATTTTGAGCTTAGAATGATGCATGTTTAGAAAAGGTTAAAATTTGGCTTAAAGAGAGTTAGGTGGTTACCCGAAGAAGGAACGAGTTCAGAAAAATCATTGCCCGAAACCGTGTTTTGCTGATACGAGTTTATTATGTTCCTAAAGAGGGACTATTCACTATCCTAGTGGTCTGTGACGTATTAGAATAGAAACTCCAATCTTTGTGGTAAAGTTGGGTTGGGGGCTTGTCCACCAAGTTAAGGGCGGTTTCCATATAGCCCATAGATTGTAGAATAGTAGGGTGTACCAACTAGCTTAGAAGTAAAAAAAAGAATGGTATTACATCTATAGAATTATTTTGAAGATCATTTGAAGCTGCCCATGTGTTTAAATTATTTCATGCATAGTATTTTATGAAATGCTCTCACTTATGTTATATATAAAAGTACATTATTTTGGATTTCTTTGCGTACTAGTATATTCATATGGACCTCTATATTTCAGGATCTGGGACACAGTCCCGGGGTCCAGCTAAGCAGTAGATTGGTGTTTCTGAGATTCACTGTTGGTGACCCTTCTCTATTCCAAAAGGCCAAGCTTATATAGACATTGTCATTTGTTTGATTTATGGTCTGACTGGGGGCCTTGTCCCAGTTTTGGTTTAGACATATATTGGATATCGTAGTGTTAGAGATTTTGCATACTGGTGTCAGATGTTTTGAATATTAAGAATTTCTTTCCAAATTGTTCAAGTGTTATGAGATTGGCCATGGTTCCATTTTTTTATGTCTTTCTGCAAATTCTTTATATTGAATGAATGTTGTACATGATTGCCAGAAAGAAAGAGGCGTCTGGGCCTTTATGGTTTGGGATACTCGTTAAGGCCAAGGCCCCAACCCGGGTCATGACAAAGTTTGTATTAGAGCACGGTTCATAGTCCGAGTGTGTATGCGAAATCATATTAGGTAGATTTCTTTTTACGGGTGTATAGCGTGCCACACTTTTAAGGAGGAAGATATTAGGCGTTTAAAAATCTTTCACTTTTGTTCATATTCTAGATCATGCCATTATGCTATCTATTATTAAATAATCTAAATTCCTTATTTACTCTGATTTTATTAACTATGTCTAATTGTCAAGTCGATTCAAGCACAGAAGCTTAGAGTAAATGATGTGATCCCTTTTAATTGAGTCATAAACAATTATGAAATTGCACAAGGACTTGAGAGGGGTCCATGAGTGCCATAAAGTGTATTGATTTAAGCTTATACCCCTATCTACTTCAGTGGTGTGTTTGAGCCTGAGGTATGGGTGTATTCAATCCTCTTTTATAAAACCCTTGTTGTAGACATTATTCTTAAGGGTAATGCTGTGTGGCAGAGTGTTAGAACATTACTTCTGCCCGGATGGTATTATGCAATAAAGTGTCATAACCTAGGAGCTGTAACATGGTTCCGAAGTTAGTGATATAAAGTCACAAGTTTAGAAGTCATAATAAGGGTGATTTTGTGTAAAGAAGTAAGTTTAGTTGTGTAACCGTTGATTGAGGGATGGTTTGCCATTTTATAGTAATAGACTAATGTGGTAGCAATAATTGTATATTGTATGATAGTTCGTGAAGGAAATGGCTGGATACAATTATTATTTACTTAAAATAGGGAAGGATCTCAGAATAAATAGTTATGGTGGTTGTAGAAATCATTTACAGGCTATGGAGGGAAAGGGGTAGATAAGTCAATAAGTTATAGGTATATACTCATTGTTGTATATGGAATTTTTGAAGGTGGTTATGATTTATTATGGGTAAGTCAATATGATGTGAGAAAGTGGGATATGTTAATAGATGGGAATGGGTAATATGATAAGATTAAGATCATCTATCCTTATTATGTGACTTTTGCCCCTTGATTTTCTTTTCTCTAGTAGTTGTAAAGTAGTATGGTATGTGAGAAGATATATAGTAGATTTTAAGGTGTAGTAGTAATTTTGTGAAGAGGATGAACTTATGGGCCATAGTTAAGTAAACTAAGAGACTTAGGTTGATATTTCTATTTGATGGGCTAGTATAACATGCAACATGCTTCATTGGTGTTACATGATTGGTATTAGACAATAGGCTTGAACTTTAGATGTGGATTGTTTGGTACAAATAGTAGCTAAAGGTTAATGATGCATGTTTTGTGGGAGTAAGTAGTAGGCTTGATTTGACTTGTGCAATATCCTAGGTTGGCAACTAGTGGAAAAATTAGTGGATAATTGCGATATTTATGTACATGAGACTAGTGTTAGGACGATGAATTGTGGTTGTCACACCTCTTTTTTGCCCGCAGGGATCACATCGAAGGATTTTTTCAATTAAAGAGATGGTATTGAATAGGGACTATTTTTATTATTTTAAGAGTCGCCACTTGAAATTGAGTTATGGTGTTCCAAGTCACCTTTTTAAATCCCTAATCAAAAGGAAATGACTCTTATTTGGTCTGTGAAAACAGAAAACTGAGTAAGGAATTCTGTTGACTGAGGGGAAGGTATTAGGAACCCCTCGAGTCCCATGGTTCTAGCACGGTGACTTTTATTGACTTATCTTGACTTGAAATATTTTGATAAATTATGTTAAGGCCTAAATTCTCTTATTTTTATTATATTAAAATTCTTATATTATCTTATTTAAATAAATCGGTGAAAAGTTAATTTTAGAAAAAGATTTATCAAAGTGCATTATTGAATCATTGAATTTTTAAAATGTCTCAAAAGATGCGTATGCCGCATTCTTAATTGAGACAAATATTTTAAACTCGCCTAAACTTGTCTAGCGTTAAAGATGCTGGTTAGCCTATTATAAATTAAAGACATCTAAACTTACTCTTTTCAATAAAAATCGTAATAAGTTTTGGATTAATCCGCAACTCGCCTCTCTTCCTTATAAAATGGAGTCTCGAATAAGTCTGCAACCTATTTTCCTCATATTTACAATAATTATGTAATTAATCCTCAAATGAATGCCTAGGCCTGAATTTAATTATCGAGAGCTTATAATGATCAAATAGTCTACCACTCAAATTATTTGTACAACCCATACAAAACTATAAGGAATAATAGGATGACCAATTTTTACTGATAGTTGTAACATTTTAAACATCCAATTCATGGCATATGATGAAATAAAGAATAGTTGTATTTAATAAAAGATGAATAAACATGCAAGTACTATTTTTAGTAGCACCCTATTTTAATTAATTATAAATTATCTCTTTCTAGCATTTTTGGACTTAAAATAAATCCATCGAAATGATCCCAAGGTTATTAGTCACTGTATTGATAATTGGTTAGTTTTTTTTTTTTCAGTAACTATTGGTTTTCAAAACATGCCAAGATTTTTTTTATCATAAGCCAAATTCCTTCTTTAATAACAAATAAACAAAAGCCATATCAAACTATTCAACTTTTATTCATCATCTTACGTAACAAAATAATCTATTTGAAAAATAGGAAACCAAATAAGACAACATTCAGTAGACAACTACCAAACCAAATTAATAACTACTACAACATCTCCTTTTTTTTTACATAAGTTTGTATGAGCCAAATATTATGGTTTATCATCACTACGTCATAATTACATGGTGAATGCAACTCTACATATTTTAACACTAATAACTCTAATAATTATCTCATTTAAAATTCAAAACCTATCTAATAAATATTATTTTGAATCAACAAATGAGCCATAAACAAAGACATAAAACACGAACTACATAAAATAATAAACTACACATGTTGGATAATGTAAGAAGCCATGAGAATAACTTTATTCATGCTTCAATCAACACTAAAACTTATGATACAAAATGGATAAGAACCTGAAAGATGAACTGATTAAAGAAAGTACAAACGACTTTTGAAAACTCGAATGGAAACCTCACAACTTCAACCCTTTTCTTTCCTCCTTTGTTTTCATCCCTTTTCTTTGTGTCAAATTTTGTACGTTGTCTTTGTTGTGTGTATGTATTGTGTTGTCTCCTTTTTTTATTCTCTAAGTGTTTTTCTTCTTCTTTTTTTTTTTGTTTTTGTTTTCCAGTATTGTCTCTCCTTTGTTGGTTTTTTTTGTTCTTAATCTTTTTGTTGTCTTCAATCTCCTTTCGTTTTTTTTCTTGTTTCTTTCCAGTGTATGTGTTCTCTTCTTTCTTGTGTGTGTGTTGTTTCGTCCTTATTTTTCAATGTTGTCCGTGTGTGTGTAATATAGCGGTGTCATGTGGGAGGTTGAGGGAGTTGAGGAAAAGGGGGGGTTAGGGTAGTTTAGGATGAGATAGGATTTCAAATTTTTTCTTTTTTTTTCTTTTTTTATTTTTTTAAAATAAGATAATAATAATAAATAAAAATAATAAATAAATAAATATAATAATAATAATAAAAATAATATAATAATAACTAATTAATTTTTATATCTAATAAAAAATATAATAAATGTTTAAAAATACCAAAAAATAAATATAATTAAGATAGTACTAAAACTACTAACTTATTTGTTTGAAAAGAAACATTTTTTAAAAAAAAAAAAGAAGAAAAATTTTGTATTTTTTTTAAAAATGAAATAAAATAAAATAATATCCTAAAATTAACTTTATTTAGTTATTTATTTTTTAACTAAAAATTTATTAAAAATACAATAAGAATTAAAATAATATCGGATCAAACATAAATATCTAATGTTGAAAAAATATATATATCACACTCGGGGAAAGTAAAAAATCAGTGTCTACATTTTGCCCCCCTTTGATTGAAATCTCGAAGAGTTTGCATACAAAGAATTAGACAAAGATATGATTATTGATTCTCCGATTATTCAAAAAAGATATAAAAAGAAAAAGGAGATGTGATCGAGTCTTGGTTTTGGACCGCCTACACATCTCAGGTTATAAGGGAATCAGGTCACGTGTAGGTCAAAAGTAAAATAGTGAGAGAACGAGTTAGAGGTTGAGTAAGGTTCCATCGAGTTTCCTATTGACGACTTATGGTTTTACATTCACATAAATAACAAAATAAAATTGAAGATACAAGTGAAAGATCCTATCTATTCAACTTTTCTAAAATCTTGACTTGAATCTTCATTACTTCTCAAATGGTGAGATAGTCATTATTCTGAGTTGAACTTGAAACATAAAATGTTCCTCCTCGGTTGCTTTTGAGATTAAAGAGGAATTTGACAATTGATTTTCTTCAGGCGGGCTCCTGACTTGCAATTGATAATTTTCACCATATTCTTCAGGAGGGCTCCTGTATTTCCTTTTTATTCACCCTGTTCTTCAGGTGGGCTCCTGGAGTTACAATTTCTTCATCCAGTTCTTCAGGCGGTCTCCTGACTTGTTACTTCTTCACCCTGTTCTTCAGGGGGGCTTCTGACTTGTTACATCTTTACCCTGTTCTTTAGGCGGGCTCCTGACTTGTTGCTTCTTTACCCTGTTCTTCAGGCAGGCTCCTAGACTTCCTTTTTCTTCACCCTATTCTTCAGGCGGGCTCCTACACTTGCAATTTCTTCATCCTGTTCTTTAGGCGGGCTCCTGGACTTGTAATTTCTTCACTCTGTTCTTCAGGTGGGCTCCTAGACTTGTAATTTCTTTACCCTGTTCTTCAAGCGGGCTCCTGGACTTCCAATTTCTTCACCCCGTTCTTCAGGCGGGCTCCTAAACTTACAATTTCTTCACCCTGTTCTTCAGGTGGGTTCCTGGACCTTCTTTTTCTGATTTTCAAATATGTTCCTAAACTCAAAATAAAAGGTGAAACATAAAAATAACATCCCATCTTCAGGAGGGTCCTAGGCATAAACTAAATTCCCATTCTTCAGGAGGGTCCTAAGCAAAAAGTAATTTTTCATTCTTCAGAAGGGTCCTGAGCAAAAAATTAAATTCCCATTCTTCAGAGGGGTCCTGAGCAAAAAGTAAATTCCCATTCTTCAGGAGGGTCCTGTCCCATTCTTCAGGAGGGTCCTGAACAAAAAGTAAATTCCCATTATTCAGGAGGGCCCTGTCCCATTCTTTAGGAGGGTCCTGAGCAGAAAGTAAAATTCAATAAATACGAAAAAAGTTTTTGCCCCAGTTTGTTCCTAAAAAATTTTTGAGCATCACTAGATTATAATTTTTGAAAAGTACAGAAAGATTGTGAATCAAAGCCCTGCTAAAGAAATGCGTCTTTTCAGAGTAGAAATGATGACTAAAATTAGGAAGTGTGTCTCGTAAGAGTTAAATTGAATGACTCGACTAGAAAGTGTATCTTCTAGGAGTGAATGTTCAAGTTAGGAAGTTCTTCACCTAATAAATGAAAACTGACTTATTCAGACTAGGAAATGCATCTCCTAGGTATTAAATGAAATGAATCGACTAGAAAGTGCATCTTCAAGGAGTGAATGTTCAAGTTAGGAAGTGCTTCACCTAAAAAATAAAAACTGACTTATTCAGACTAGGAAGTGCGTCTCTTAGGGGTTGAATAAAATGACTCGACTAGAAAGTGTATCTTCTAGGAGTAATGGTTCAAGATAGGAAGTGTGTTACCTAACATATGAAAACTTCCATACCCTGACTAGGAACTGCATCTCCAAGAGATTAAATGAAATAAATCGATTAGAAAGTGCATCTTCTAGGAGTGAATGTTCAAGTTAGAAAGTGTGTCACCTAACATATGAAAACTTAAATTACCCAGAAAAGGAAGTGCGCCTCCTATGGGTCAAATAGAAGGACTCAACTAGAAAGTGCGTCTTCTAGGAGTAAATGTTGACGATCTTTACCATGATTGTGATTACTAAACATGTGTAGCAATATTACCTCCTGTATTTGCAAAAGTGAGGAATTGTTCCTTTTGATATTTAGGATTTGAAGCCCTTGATTTGAAGATAACATGTTTTTGTTTCATATAAAGAAAACTTTTTAATTTAAAAACACGGTGGTTAATTTGTGGCATTTGGCCATTAAGGCGATCTTTTGCACTTGTCATGCTCAGCTTCATTGCAAATAATTGATCGGTATTGTTGACTTGTTGTGGCATTGACCCCAAATTCTGACTACTAAAACCTTTTGATTCAAATCATGATGTCTCTAGGTTCAACATCAAATACACCTCCTAACTTCTATGAGTCCAAAAACTATCGGGTGACAATCATTCTTGAATATCTTACTTTATTTTGAAGCATGTTAACTTGGTGCATCAGCCCTTTTACATGCTTTGTGCAATTGAGGGAGTTGGTGTCAAGTTTTGAAGTTCTTTCTCACTTGTTTTGACATAAATTTGACTCAAAAATACATGAAAGATGACGATATTGATTTTTCATTCGACAACAAAGGCACAAAATTAAAAAGAAAAATAATAATAAAAAGAAAAGAAAAAGAAATATCGACATCTCTTTTCAAAAGCATCAAAAATAAAAACTTATCTGGGTATGGCAGGTGATTTCAGTGATTATGACATGCATTTTGAATTACACAACCAGATTTACCCATACTAGTAATTTTCAACTTCTACCCACTTATTGTATTTAAAATGGAGCCATTCTTGATCATGCTACCTCCAGATCACAATTCTCCTTCGGCTAGTGACACCTCGATGGATTTTTTCCAACGAGCGGATCTCATTTTCATTATTTTTTTCAGTTCACCGTCGCCTTATGGTGCCTAAAAGGGTTTTCACCAATAAGACTCTCTCATTTTCATTTTTTTTCATCTTTTTTTTTGAAAATAACGTTCATCATACGAAACATCATGCACCCATGACATGTTTAGCCTTAACATTCTCAAAGATCGATCTGAAGGTCTTTCTTTGATTGTAACTTGGCTTTTGAAAAAGGTTAGAAATAAAGGGAGACATGAGGCTAAAAAATCTACATAATATTGGGTGAAGCATACAACTTTTGGAATCGACTCTTTAAGGAAATAAACTTTTGCCCCAGTTTTATTTCATTTTGGGTAACTTAAATTTTCTTCTGGTTAGACCGAACCCCAGAGTAGGGCTGCCTACGTATCTTGTCATAGCAAGAAACAGGTCAAACATAGTTCAGACATCTTATTCTTTTCTTTTTACCTTTTTTTTGAATTGAACTTTGGCTCTCTTGTTTTCTTTTCTTTTCTTTTTCTTGACTTTTCTCTTCTTCTTCTTCTTCTTCTTCTTTTTTTGAGTGAAAGAGAGATTTTTCTCTACTCTATTTTTTCTTGATACTTTTTTGACTCTATTTTTTCTTGACACCTTTTTTTTCTTTTTGAATTTTTTTCAGACTCTATTTTTATTCCAAAAGATGTTTATGAAAGAATAAAATTCAAGAACAAAGGGGATAACAAAGGATGACATAACATTTGGATAGAACAATGAAATGCCTTCTTCATATCAATCCTTAAAAATATAAGTAAATAATATGAAATCAGAGAGTGCAACATAAATATCATGCACATTTTTTCAACATTGACCTTGACTGTGCATGTGCACATGCGTTACTTATTTTAAGCTTGTGAACTATACAGGTCTACTTGTGTTGTACTTTCCTCATAATAGATGATTCTCTCTCTTTTTTTAGCTAACTTCCTTCTATTTTTTATTCTGACCATAGGAACTAATGATTAAGTTGAACCTTCTCATTGAAGACCAAGTCATTTTATTCGCAAAGTGATTACCTCAAAACATTCAAGTGGGGATGTAACTAGGTCCCCGAATATCTCGACTACTTATTTTTTTTATATATATTTTTTAACTCTAGGTCTTTGGTCGAATGTTTTAGCTTTAGATAGGGTTTTAAGATCTGACTTAAAATTCAACATGTATATCATATCACTGGAATTGCCATAGAAGAAAAAAATGTGTATAGAAAAAGAAAGGAAAAAAATATTTAAATAAAAAAAACAAAAGGCACACATCTTTTGTTGACAAAAAAAATATTGGATTTGAACTCAACAATAAGAAAATAAGATAAAATAGATCCCAAATAACAACTCTTAAATTATTTGGGTAACAGAAGAAAGATAAAACAAACTACCAAAATTCCTTTTTCGTGGAGTGAAGTGACTTCTGAATTGCTGAGTTTGACATCTTAGTCACTGATTTGCACATCAGCCTTAATGAAGTCTCCAAAATCATTGCTACCTTATCAATTTTTCATCTTAAGCCAAAGTTTCCTGAACCATTTTGAAAATATCTATCCCCACAAGATTCTATTCAAAATAAGCTATCAACAATTTTTCTTTCCTTGTTCCTCTTAGTTGATTACAAAACCTTTTTAGATGAGCTGAAGGATAACCATGGCCCTCGTACATGTCCAACTTTGGTGTTTTGGACTCTAGAGGTAAGTGAACATCATGAAACATGTACAAATCCTTATAAGAAACTCTCTTTTTCTCTCCAAGTACTTACATGTTTCTCATATTTTGCTTCAAATTTTTCACCTTCCTAGCCATTTCTTCTTGTTCTCATTTCTAACAGTCTACACCACTTCATCTTAGAGCCTATACCATTTTTGTTGGTCATCTTTCTTGTTCTTTGGACCTGGTATTGTATTGGTGAGATGCCAATTTAGTCACAAACCAACCACCTTACTATATTTGACTTTGAAAATAACAAATGTGTCAAGGCTTGACTTTTTCAAAATTTTCTTAAGAATATCACCGAACCCAATATGGGTTGCCTACATATCTCATTAATGCGAGAATCAGGTGTGCGTAGTTCTTGAAAATATATGTCGTAAAAAATGAAGCTTCAAGACCCCTAAAGGTTCAGGGCTATCAAGATTTACGTATATTTTTTATTTTGTAAAACCTTAGCCTCATGATCCCTAAAGATTCAGGGCTATTATGATATATAGAAATTGGACTTGAGGATTAGAAAAATAATTATGAAAGTAATCATATTTTTAAAATATTCCTCAATAAATCCATGAATAATTTTTCAAAAATAGGGTCGTATCCTGGGAAGGACTTCCTATGTATCCTATTAATATGAGAATCAGACCCTCATAGTTCATAAAAATCGATAAACTATATTGCTGTATATTTAAATTTTTTCTTTCTTTTAAAAAATAAAATTTTTCTTTGAAAAATGATTCACTAAATTTGAGGATAATTTAATCTCTTGCACTTTAAAGTTGACTAAAGCTGGTCAAAAAACAAATAGTCTTCCAAACAAATGTCAAAGAGCATGTAGGATGCACATGTTGTTCCTTATAAATTAGGTCACCTGTCTTAGACAGACCCGACCCCTGTGCCAAGTCCCACTAAGTCAAATACATATGATGCAAATAAAGAGGCACCTAATAGGGATAACCAGATTCTGGTTTTTCAGTTCTTCTAAGTTTAAGCTTAATAAGGATAGATGTCTAGACTGGCTTACCCGAGCGGACACTCGAGCCGGGGAGGGACAACTTGGTCGGTAGCAGGGCAACACCGCCTTCGTTGCTAATCTGAACCCCACCTAAAATGTGTGACTATAATTATTCACCAGGTGCCTTGACACTCTGGTTATCTCAAAAAGAAGGTAGGATGCATGCGCTGCATTCCTTCTATCCTATTTTAGAGACTCAGAGGGGGGTGCGTAAGAGAAGACAATATATAATACAGTTCAATCAATATCAAAGCGGTAAATAAGAAACAAGTAGCACATAAGGCCAACAAACATAATATCAACAATAATTAAAGCAAGTATAAGTCAGTATAAATAGCTTAAATTCTTGTTATTCCCCAGTAGGGATAGCATTGAAGGGTTTTTCCAATTAAAGTGACGGTATTGAATAGGGATTATTTTTATTATTTTAAGAGTCGCCACTTGGAATTGAGTTATGGTGTTCCAAGTCACCTTTTTAAATCCCTAATCAAAATGAAATGACTCTTATTTGGTCTGCGAAAATAGAAGACTGAGTAAGGAATTCTGTTGACAGAGGGGATGGTGTTAAGCACCCCTCGAGTCCCATGGTTCTAGGATTGTGACTTTGATCTAAAGGGGAGATGGTAAGTTAAGGTAGTGCCCAAATTTTCTCATTGTGGCAAGTCAAGGAAGAGTCATGATAAACCTATTCCTATTCAAGCATATTCCTCCTACTTTAGTTTATGAGTTCGTTATACCAATGTCTTATGTATTCAAGTCCTGCTGATCTCTAAGGTTTGAGTTCTCTATGTAATCCATGTCATTCTCTGACCTCCAAACTAGAAGCAATGATGTCTTGATAAATCTAGCCTTTCATATATTCAAGCCCTATGATATGATGCTCAAGATCCATAAAAAAATCCATGTCTTATAACATGCTTGGTTTTAAGAAAACTGTGCTTTCTATATGTTATCGATTCATGCTATGTCAGGTCTAGACTAATGAGATAAATTTTATACAAACTCATGGCCATGTTCAGTTCTTAAATGAGGAGAAATGGCTCTACGTAGAAATCCTTGTCTCAATCATTGACTTTATGAATTCTGGCCTTATGTTATACAATTCTTGATATGTGCACTTATGTTTTCTCACTGTGGTCCATCCTAAGCATCCATGTTGTATTGTGTTTATGCTAGAACGACTCTCTACTCATGATCTAGACATTTAATATATAAAGTACTTTGTTCCTAATGTGTTGTATCTTCATCTCATATCCTACCTTGAGTAGTTCAATAAGTATAAGTTATAATCGAATAGTGTCACTCCCTTTTTCATGATGCTCATGCTCGGGTCCCTCAATGACCCACCGTATGATAGTAGTTATGGAAGAGTAGTGATGTTTTAGGTTGGAGAGTAGATGTTCTTGAATGTGAAAATTTTGAGGTAATTTCCTTAGCTAAGGTTATAGGTGAAGGGGGAAAGAAGGAGACAAACTTTTGTTATGCGAAATAGTTAGGAAGGAGATATGTGGAAAAAATCCTTTTGAGAATGATTGAAGTTGCTGGTTTTAGTAGGGAGATCTATAAAATGGTGTAGTAGAGATAGGCTTGAATGTTTTTCATGATGAAAATGCAAACCAATGCATTATGTGGTTAGTACTCCTCGATTTAAGGCAGAAGGTTGTTCGATTATAGTAATAAGATAGAGAAGTGTTCTTAAAGGGATGTAGAACATGTGGTCCCAGAGCTTAAGCTAGCATTTTTTACTCCGGGTTGGGCTTTAATATAGAAGTGCAATACAGTTAGACTCAAGCTCTTGTAGTTATGTATTTAGCGGGGAAATTATAATATTTGGGATGTTGAAATATGGTATTCATAGTTGAAATCATAGTGGAGAAGCGTCACAAAATTTAAAGGCTATTAGACGTATCATTTGAGCTAGAGAATGTTTCAAATCTATTTTTATGCCCACGGGAATCTCATCTCATGTATTGTACCAATCTTAATCAAGCCGGGGATTCTTAGAAAGGTTTATGCCTTATACTGTTTTAATCATATTCCATAAAAAACATGCCAAAATCATATCGATGTCAAGTTTCGTTATCTCATGATTTGTCCTTAAAGAATTTATTTGGTGATGCCATAAAGTTCTTTAATGTCTATGTATGTTTCATTGAGGGAAATAAAATTTCTAATGTGAGATTACGTCCATTATTCCATTGTTTCATTGAGGGAAATAAAATTTCTAATGTGAGATTACGTCCATTATTCCATACTTCTATAGCTTCAACAAAATCCTACCCATCATTCGAGGATGAATGATTCTAAGGGAGAGATAATGTAACACCCCACATATTTTTAGGTTAGATTTCAAACCGTCGTTCCTACGCGTATAGACCCGAACCCAATAATTCTTTGTTAATATATTAAGAATTTATTTCCAAAATTTTCAAGTGTTATGAGATTGGCCATAGTTCCATTTTTTTTATGTCTTTCTGCAAATTCTTTATATTGAATAAATGTTGTGCATGTCGCCAGAAAGAAAGGGGCGCCCGGGCATTCATGGTTCGGGATGCGTATCATGGCCATGGCCCCAGATCAGTTCATGAAACCTGAATATCACTAGGGTCCCTATACCCGTAACTACATCATTCAACTCGTATGGTGAGTCGTCAACAAGACAGTGAGCTCAAAGCTCACGAAATTTCTAATGGCCAAAACCCAGTGTGTTTCAATTCTCCCCCTCTCGGATCATTCATCCTCGAATGATGGAAAAAGGCATGACTTACATGATTTAGACTCCACATGTCTCTTCTCTTACCTTTAACAAAGTTAGAAAACAAAGATGTTAAGAAAAACACAAGCCGTACTCATGAATTTCTGAAGAAAATAGGAATGAATAGTTGGACTTCATGTCCTCATTAGCTTCCCATGTAGCCTTTTCCACTTCGTGGTTCCTCCATAGAGCCTTTACTAGGGACACATCTTTGGTCTATAATCGACAAACCTACCGATCAAACATCTCTACCGGGATCTTCTTATGAGACAGGGAATACAAAATACCAATATCCTTGATAGGCACAATTTATGATGGATCACCTATACACTATCTCAACATAGAAACATGAAACACCAGGCGAATGGAGCTCAAACTACAATGTAAATCCAACTCATACACAACTTTACCAACCCTTCTCAAAGCAAAGTATGCACCAACTTATCGGGGACTGAGCTTCCCTTTCTTCCAAAACTGAATCACTCCCTTTATGAGAAACACCTTCAAGAACACCCTATCCCCAACCTCAAACTTCAACTTTCTACGCCTTACATCTGCATAGGAATTTTGAAAACTTTGGCCAGCCTCAGACTATCCTGAATCACCTTCACTTTCTCCATGGGATGGTGAACCAAATCTGGGCCAAACATCTCCATGTTGCCAACTTCGAACCACCCAATAGGGTAACTACACCTTCTACCATATAAATCTTCAAACAGAGTCATACCAATTCTTGAGTGGTAGCTATTATTGTCAACAAACTCTATAAGAGGCAAATGCTCAACCTAATTACCTTCATAATTAATCAGGCAAGCTTGAAAGCATATCCTCCAACTTCTAAATAGTTCTTTCGGTTTTCCCATTCAACGGGGGTGAAAAAAAAGTACTAAGACTCACTTTGGTCCCTAAGCCTTTCAGAAATGACCACCAAAATTAAGATAAAAAATGCATACCATAATCGGAGGTGAGGGAAACAGTTGCCCTATGCAACTTCACAATCTCTTAGAGGTACAAACTTGCATAATCATCAGCCGAGAAGTTTGTCCTTACTGGCC
>NW_025859114.1:252246-265615 GCF_002878395.1 Capsicum annuum
CATTCTATCTGACCTGGTGACCCCATGGCATTCTTTCTTCTGGTTGCGTTATACAAGGGAAATGAATGCCTTCTTATATTTCTGTTGTAATGTTGTGATGCTTTAATGTACGTTATGACTACCCTGCTTTGACCCCTGTTTACTCTTTATTCTCTAATTGGTGTAATCCTTAAATAAGGTCTACTCCATTTATCACTATTGACAATAGC
The DNA here is from genome assembly GCF_002878395.1 of Capsicum annuum. NCBI lineage: Eukaryota > Viridiplantae > Streptophyta > Magnoliopsida > Solanales > Solanaceae > Capsicum > Capsicum annuum. The sequence goes on from NW_025859114.1 coordinate 252,456, forward strand.
TTTACCTCTTTGATGTAATTGTTGAAAGTTTGTAAAACTAACTGCTCCTCCAGATTCTATAGCTAAATTAGTAAGATAATCTGCCAGTTTTATTCCCTCTCTTAATATATGTTGGTAGATTACCTTCTTAATCTGTAACTATTGTTGGATTTCTGTGATTATACTTGTTATACTCCATAGACTTTTCCAGCTTCCTATTAGTATCTTCTGCATGAGTAGGGAATACATCTAAAATATGACTTTGTGAAACTGTGTTTGCCTGTTATATTTAATTGCCTGCAATATAGCATTTACTTCTGCTTGTATACTATCCGCATGTGACTGCGCTCCTGCATGAGCATATAGTATATCCCCTGCTTCATCTCTCAAGCAATAAGCATAAGAACTCCTTCCCTTTGCTTCTCTGAAAGCTCCATCAGTATTGTATTTCACCCATCCATGTTCTGGTGCCTCCCATTGCATAGCTATGACTTTCATTTTGCATTTAATTCTGTCAAACTCCTTCAGTATCTGTGGCCAGTCCATAAAAGACTCAAAGTTAGGTTTCCTGACCATTAGTAACAGCCTCAAATTCCTTGTTATGTTATGAATAAGTCTCCATCTAGTGATATTTTATTCTCATGCTTCTTCTTATTTCTCCTCTTCCAAATCTCCCATAATATAATACTAGGTAAGGCTTGAAAATAAGGTAGTTCTCTCTTCTTAGATCTTTCCTTCCACCAAGTAATTACAGTATTACTCAATGTTAGTCCTTGAATATTTATACCTACAAAAGAGAAAAAATAGGACCAGGTCCTGTTAGTATAAAAAGATCTTCTGAAGATATGAGGTATTGTCTTCACTGCATGTTTATCAAAACACCAACATTTTGATGGGCCTTGCACTCCCCATCTTCTAACTTTATCATCTACAGGTATTGTGCTCCTCCACAACCACCACATAAAGAAACCAATTTTAAAGGGAAATCCCTTAACCCATATACACTTGTATGTATCACTGACTTGCCGTTTATCTCTGATGTACTGCGAAGCTGATCTCACTATAAATTCTCTTTTAGCTTCTAAAGACCAAACTAGTATATCATTTTCCTCTTCTGTTGGAGGTTTCACCTTATGAATGATATGTTTAACCATGTCTAGATTAAACATTCTTGTAAGTGTTTGCTCATCCCAGTTCCCTCCTTTACCAGATCTTTTACCTATTGAAACTTGTTACTTATCTCACAGTTGCCTTCCATCAGGGAGAACAGATCACCTTGACCTGTCTAATTATCTAACTAGAGATCTTTATTTCCTCTCCTCATCTATTATATTATAAGATGCTCCATTAGATCTCTGGCTTTTAACATTTTCTTCCATACCTGTGAACCAGCAACACCTATTTCCAAATAACCATTGAAGGAGCTCCTTTTTACAGTATTTGTTATACATATATTCCCTCCACATAAATCCTAATCCTCCCTCCTTCTGTGGAAAACAAACCTCCTGCCATTTCACCCGGTGCCTACCTTTTTCACCAATTTTACTACTCCAGAAAAACTGAGCTGGAGCCTTTTGAATTGTATTCATCACATTAAGGGGTAGATTCATCACTGACAGGCAATGGATTGGGACTCTTTGTAATACATGTTGTATCAATACAGCTCTCCCACCATAAGATAATAATTTTTCTTTCCAAGCCTGAATTTTATTTGTTATCTTCATCATCAATTGTTGATAGTAATCCTTCTTCTTTCTCATGTAAAAAATTGGACACCCTAGGTAATTAAAAGGACAATCTCCTCTTAGTATACCTATAGTTACTTCTGCCATCACCACAATTCCATTTGATACTCCTTTATGCAAATATATTGCACTCTTCCCTTCGTTAATTTTTTGACCATATACTACTTCATATCTCTCCAAAGTTGAAGAAACCATCTGCAGAGTTCTCACCTCAGCTTTGCATAGGATGATCATGTCATCAACAAATGCTAGGTGAATAATTTTAGGACTTCCTCTTGGCATTTCAAACAACCTAAACTCCTTATTCAACATAAGTTTCTTCATATTTCTTGATAGAACTTCAGCAGCAATGATGAACAAAGTAGGTGCTAACGGATCACCTTGTTTTAATCCTCTTATAGACTTAAAGAAACCTTTAGGATGCCCATTAAGTAATATGGAATACCAGTTATTTTCCAATAACCTAAACACCATAGCAATTAACATTTCTGAAAACCCCTTTTTCCTCAATGCCTTTGTCAAAAACAACCATTCTACCGTATCATAACCTTTATCATATCCAATTTCATAACCATATTAGGAGGCTTACCTCTTTTTCTAATTTCTGAGACAATCTCCTGTACAATCAATACATTCTCTGCAATACTTCTACCTTGTACAAAACCTGCCTGCTCTAGAGAAATTAACTGTGGAAGTAGGCCCTTTATCCTCTCATGAACTATTCTAGAAAATATCTTATTAACAAAGTTGCTCAATGAGATAGGCCTTAAATTTGAGAATGAATTCACCACCAGTTTTTTGGTAACAACACCATGTTGCTGTGAGTGATGACTATAGGTAAAGTATGTCCACAGTAAAAGGCTACCACCATATTCTGAATATCCAACTTGATGATATCCCATGCATCTTTAAAAATGCACCTGTCATTCCATCAGGTCCTCCAACACTGTTCCTGTTCAATCCCATAATAGCATCTTTAATCTCCTCTTCTGTAGGGATTCTCATTAGTTCAGTGTTTTGTTCTTCTGTTACCATAGTAGGTAACTCATAAATCATTGAAAAGTCTTTTGCATCTCATTCTTTAGTGAACTATTTATGGAAAAATTGACAAGTTATTCTGCAATCTGACTTATTTCTTCCATCTATTGTCCCTCATCTTCTTGTATTGTTTTGATCCTGAGTCTATTTCTTCTCCCTTTTACTATTGTGTGAAAAAATTTGGTATTTCTTTTACCATCTTTAAACTAGTCATACCCAGCCTTCTGTGTCCAATAATCTTCTTCTCTTTTTAGTTGTATGTTCAATGCTGCATGTGCTTTAAATAATAGCTCCCTGTTAGTTCCACTTGGATTTTCCTCAAACTGTTTTTCTCTTACCTTGATAATATCTTCCAAAGTTGTAATTTCTTGGAATATATTACCAAATGTCTCCTTACTCCACCTTGTTAAAGCAAACTTAGTGTTCTTCAGTTTTTGATGAAACACTATGAATGGATCTCCTGTCAGTTCAGTTTTCCAGCTATCCCTTATGATATTCAGACAAGGCTCTTCCTTTAACCAAAGATTTAGAAATCTAAATGCTCTGATTATTTTTTCCTTTTCCATTCTGCATTGTATGAGCAAAGGTGCATGATCAGACCCACTCTTTGGAAAATGTTCAACCTCCATTACTTGAAAAACATTCTGCAAGCTTTTATTACACAAAATCCTTTCAAGCCTTTTGAAGATACACCCCTCATCAGTTCTCCCATTCCACCAAGTGTATTTACTCCCTTTAAATTAAGGTTCTTTTATGTTACACAAACTGATACATTGATTCAACTCCTGCGTTTCATCAAGTTTAATTGGTAGACCCCTCAACTTTTCATCTGTATGACTAATCATATTAAAATCTCTCCCTAATATCCATGGAATTTGATATGCATCAGCCATGTCCCATAAAAATTGTCACTTTGTTGAATTACACTTAGCATATACCACAGTAACCATGAATAACACCTCAGCATTTTGTAGCTTAACTGGTAGTTGCTGCTCTTCATCCTTCAATATGTTCACTTCCAAATCTTCATGAATAAAGGCCCAAATTTTCCCAGACATATTCACCAAAGCATGCTTTAAGCCTAATCTCCTTCTATACTCCTCTATTTGATGTCTATCCTGAAAGGGTACCTTCAGGATTCCATGATCCTTATGAAGTAAAACTGACATCTCCTATGCATTATGATTAATCTTTTGAATGCTTGTTGAGTGTTAACAGACCTTATGTTCTAGATTAATACAGTCATGTTTAATTGTTCTTGGTTGGCTGAATCTTTGTATTCATTGCTGTTGCACTGGTGTTGTTGTTCTTCTTTTTTGGTTATTCTGTTTGTCTTTCAATGCTACAACCTGCTTTGGAGATTAGTCAGCTTCTTTAGCTATTTGCTCAATATTATCATCCAATGCAGTGACATCCATGTCTTCTTTGTCTTTATTACATGCTTCCAGCTGTCCTTGAGCTTTTATAGCTAATGGTGAGATCCCTTCTAAAATAATCAACTCCATTGATTCTGCATCATATACCTTCAACTGCTTATCATTAGTGCTTATTTGTTCTTCCTTCTTGCTATTCAGCTCATTTTCTGATTCTTCTTTGTTCTTCTGAATTTCTTCTGTTGTTAACTCCTCCTTTTATTCCTCTATACTCTGTATTGAATTAACTGTTTGTTGTTGTTGTATGAATATTTTCCCCTCTTGACCTTCTTCTATATTTGTGCCAAATACTTGGTTAACCCAGTCTTTTGTACTGAGCTTCTTATTATCTACTTGTTTCTTCAGTCTTTAATCCTGGTCTTCTTCATTATTGTTTGAATCCTTGTCTACCTGTTCTTCTAATGCCCCAAATGAATTTGAAACTTCCACTTCCCTATTCTTATTCTCTCCCACTTCTCCAAGTATATGACCATGTCTATCCCTCTTATATTTATTTTTCCTCCTAATATATTGTTGATTTTTAATATTTCTCCTGGCTATATCATTGTTGTGTTGGTTATTCATTTGTTGGTTCTTCTTAGTATCATTTACTTGTTCTTCCATCTTTTTTCTTTCCTTTTTCTATTTCTCATACAGTTTCGGATGAGCATTTTAGCATGTAGCAGCATCATAGCCTTGTAAATAGCAATCCTTACAATACTTGCGCATATAGTCATACTGAATTTTCATCCACTTTGATTTGATCTCACCTATTAAATCATTCTCCTCATTTATTCTTAGTCTATTTGGTAAATCAGCCACTAAATCCACTTTCACCTTTACTCGAGCACAACTTGGTCATGTATGATTCTTAGTTGCCAGATCTACAGTGAGTGGGTTCCCTACTACGGAAGCAATGGAAAAAATTATATCTTTTGCAAAAAAATTAGAAGGTTTTCCTGGGAAAGAAATCCACGTTATTGTAATGGTAGTTTTCACATCAGGTTCGAACCATGGATTCCACTTTAGCGTCCTCATCTGCCAATATCTCCAGTTTGCACTGATATAAAAAGTTACTGATGATAACAATTTAATGTAATCTTCTAATGCTTCTAACCTTATCAATACATGTCGTTTATCCAAAATTCCTAATTACATTGTCCCTTGATCCAACATTGGTTTGGTATTGATTTTTGCAAAATATTAATATAAGGTTTTCCATTTGAGAACTTTCCAACAATAGCAAATTGATGTTTTTCCTGCACTATCAAATTCTGAATTTCTGATGTCTTCTATGTAATTGATGGCTCTCCATGTAGCATTATCACTGGTTTACATGAAACCCTAATAGTATTATGGTCTACAGCTTTTGGTTTCACCAAATCTACATACTTAATGTTATTAATCTCATTAGGTTGTTTTGACACATATTGGTGGCATCCAGTAGGATAGTCCCACCGGCTATAGTGGCCATATCAGCCAGAAAATCACACTTTTTTAGGATATAGTCTAGTAGTTGGATGGTCAACTTGTAGCCACCTGTGGCTTTCTACAACATTTAAGCTAAGGTAATTTGGACATTTCTCACCCCAATGCCCTTAAGACCCCACATCTTATAACACAAATTAGGCATTCATTCTACTCTTAGAAAGATTAAAACACTCTGTAAACTCTCTCAAAAACCTCTCAAGAAGATTAGGCTAGGGTTTCATCATGCTATCCAATTAAGACTCTCAAGGGTGGTTTCTCTCCGTCTTCCTTGGTTTCTAAGGCATGTTACTCCTCCCTCATTGATATTTTACAAAGAGCATATATTTTAATGTTCGGTTTTCATAGTATTATTGTTGATTTGTTTTGGGTTTTAAAAAGATGTTGGGGGTTTTGGTTGTTTATGATTGGATAATGTTTTACCATGTTTTTCTTATGGTTTTTCATGTGATATGTATGGTTTGAACATGCAGTTTCATGGGAATGGTCAATTGATACTTGGTTTTGGTTTATGAAATTATATGCCCTTTACATATTTGTTAAAATACCAATGACAATGATTTTGTCACACAGTTTGACTGTTCTTGAAACCTTTGCATTGCATAAATGGTAATGGAACCTAAATTGGTTTGGCTGATTTTAAATGATTTGAAAAGGCATTGGTGGCCATGACATTGGTTTAATTGGAAATCTTGCGGGGTACATCGGAATCCTCTAAGTGTTGGCTAGTGACATTGCTTGCAAGCTATAGTCGGCTTGATGATACCACTTCATAATGACTTGATAATTAACTCCTGGAATTTTTTGTTTGGTTATGTGCTAAATTGTTTAATTAGATAATAATGGTTAGTTGTGATAGCTAATAGTAAAGGTGTGAATCTGATGGACGGACACTAGGAACTCATGTTTGCTGACATGAGGTTGGTCTAGGTGACCATATGCTTGTAGGATACATGGGAATCCCTTAATTTTATACTTATATATATGTATCATGGAGGGCAAAGGGTACACGGGAATCCTTGGCCCCTATGATATCTCTGGTTCATACGGCCACCTGCACTGGGTCCTATACAGAGGGTAACATTGGACCCATATAACCTATGGGTAGATTACGACAAAAAAGCTACACAACCCAGGTTAAAGTCTTAAAGGCATGTTAAACCTTTTTCCCTATCCCATCACGGTATATTTGTATATATGTGATTGAATATATTTATTTGATGATTTTGAATTACTGGCATTATTTTATCTTATCCCTGAGTACATGCTAGCGTTCACTCTGCTATACATCTTCGGGCGTTATATCCCCACCCAACACAAGAACTGCCCATACTACCATTTCTCTTGCTCAGTTACATAGATTAGGGGACAACTTCACGCCAGACTGAAGTAGTGAGCTTCTATATTCTGAAGGCTCTATTTTATGTTATGGACTTCTTTTAGTTTTTTCTATTTCTTGGATTTTGGTTTTAGCTATGGTTAGGGATGTAATACCCCGTACCTTGTTAGCTTAAGTTCTTCCTTGGAATGTTAAGGGATAGATTCCAAAATAAATACTATTTATTTCGTGTAGAATTCTTCCAATTTAGACTTCCCATTGCGTGGGAAATTGAATAGGCTTTCCATTGATACCAAATTCACCTAAATCTGATACTCGATGAAGGAGTTATGGCTATTTTAACTTCCAATCGTAAAATACCATTATTTTAGTCATTAGCACATCGTGGAGAAGGTTTAAATGAGCATTGTCAAATTCCAGTAGACCTCTACGATATTGGCACATCACGGAGAGGGCCAATTTCCTAGTTTTCAATTTCTAGTGGGATTATACGATATTGGCACATCGCACCAGTGGTCAAATAGCAAACCAAAGGGCTTCGCGATGGTGGCATGTCACGGTGAAAGCCTAGTTCCCATTCATCCATATTCCAATGAGCCACCACAATAGTAGCGTGTTGCGGTGGCCACCCAATTCAAAAAAATGTGCATTTTTCAGTTCCATTTAAAAGATTAAAGGGGGTATTTTGGTCATTCTCCCAGCCCCTAATACGTCTTAAACAATGAATTAAACCCCTCCAAAGCACTTTACTTCCACTTTTCATCAAATCTCTCTCAAGTAAAACCGTAGCTCATCAAACTTTTCCCCCAAGGAATCCAAATTCCTCCATTAATTCTTCAAAGAAATTTAAGATTGAGGATCCCCAATGCAAGGGCTTTAAGAATTCATGTCCAAATCATCAATAAGAATCCAAGATTTAAGCTTATCATCAAATATCATCAGTTAAGGTATGTGGGGTTATGAACAAGGATAATCATTTCACCCTTGTGCCCAAAACTTGTTTTAAATTCAAGTTTTACTAAATTTATGAGATTTTCCATGAAATTCAAGTTAGGTTTTTTACCCATTATTGTTATTTACAAGCTTGTGACATTTCCAATGATTTAGAAGTTGAATTTCATGCTTATGTTCATATTTTCATACATATTGCTGAAATTTCTAGATTTTGAGTTGTTTTATCAATATTTACATTGTCAAGCATGATTATTATGATGATTTACCATTAGATTGATGCATGGGTTACTACCCTAAGATTGAATATTATTATTCCATGGAAGATGATGCTTTAAGCATCTTATGAATAGATTATTTTCAATTTTTTAGAAAAGCTTTGATCTTTTGATCATTGGATTATCTTTGGAATCCACTTTACAAATTAGTATAGTTACAGAACTCAGAATTAGCTTTATTTACAGATTTACTCATATAAATACATGATTGGTTTTCCATATGAACCCTTATATTAAATTTTAAAAGTGGATTACCAATGGTTTGAGCATACAGATTTAAAAGGGAGTAATATTTAACATCGAGCGAGAAGTATGGGATTAGTGTGCCCTATATTCACAGAACTACATAGCCAACATAGGTACAGATTATCAGATTTTCCTATTTCTACATGGATAACAGTTTTAGCTTGTGATCGATCACCTATATTAGGTTATACTCCCTGGAAAGAGTATGACACCTCTCCCCAACACGAGGTTTCTTCCTTAAGTGGTCAAGATGTAGGAATCCATGTAGCTCACATGTTTTATATCAGTTAAGAGAACCTCCCTAACAGTAAAGATTTTCATAATAAGTTTTCAGATTTCACTTAGCTTATATGATTTGAGATATAGAATAGAATGTAGATTTTGGAACTAAGTGTTGTGACTCACAAGATTTATACTATATGCTTTACTATTCATGATTTATGATCTTCAGATTTTAGATTTTACTTAAGCCTACGTGAGTCATTTACATTTAGCATGCATGATTTTATAACTTGTGATGATATTGCTCACTTATTGCATTGACCCCCATATACTCAATACATCATCAAAGTACTAATCCACATATATGTCTATATACTACATTGTCTCATAATATAGGTTCAGGTGCTCAGCCTCAGTAGCACGAGTGATTTTTTAGCATCTTATCTACATCTCTACAAATGGTCAATCCTCATAGTTTGGGGACTTATGTATTCATTTATTCAGTTTATTAATAGATGTTTTCGTATTCATTTTAGACAGTTTGAGTCAGTTAGGGGCCTGTCCCAGTAAATCTCTAGATTTAGTCAGTAGAGGCTTGTCGGACTACTAGATTCAGTTTTTATATTAGTTACAATAGTTAGATTTTTAGTATTTGCTTTACTAGACTTTTGAGATTCGTATGATTCAGATATACCGAGATAATTCAGATGGTTTCCGCATTTATTATGATTTTTCATGCATACCTTCCCAAATTTGAGATTTAGATTAAGAAAAGGTAGCCAGGGTTAGCTCAAGACTACTTGTAGTTTGGAGAATCGTGTGCTATTATGGGAATTAGATTTATGGGCATTACAAGGGGAAGGTCCTGACCGGATGTTATTTGATTTTGGTTAGAGACTTTGTTGGACTACTATAAGCATGGACGGTGTCAGTGTTGGTGTAGGCTTAGTATTGGTATTGGTATTGGGATTGGTAATGGTTGGATATTTAGTTATGGTTGATTGGTCACGATTATAGACTACATTATATGTCTTTATATTATTATTGTTATATTTTGTTATATGTTTTGAATTTATCTGACGTAGGGTACAGGGTTGTTATGGTTGGGTATTAGGGGTGCTCTCTTATCCTAGTTGGACTTGAGACACTCAACATGACTCCGCCATGGTTCGGGTTGTGTCAGATTGGTAAGAGCCCTAGGTTCATGGTCAATTAGGAGTCCATAAATCCATGTTAATTAGAGTCTCTTTTAAGGGTTGTAGCGTGTCACACTCATAAGGGAGAGGCTATGAGGTATTTAGGAATATTTCTTTTTCTTATGTTCTATTTTTGAGCTGTAGAGTCTAAGGTCCTGAATTATTCTCTAATTCTTGTTTCTTTTATTTTCAGATCATGCCTCCTCAATGATCTGAAGATCATGGAAACTCTTCTTCCCCACTCGAAGATAATATTGATGGGACCCTTTCTACTTATGGGATCCATACCTGGTCAAGGGATTCAGTCCCTGAGTGATCTTCTAGAGTTCTATCGGTTCCCTCTAGTCCTTCTCAAGCTCCTCAGGCAGAAGTAACAAATGTTGAGTTTCATCAGTCCATTCATATGTTTGCATAGTTGGTAGTTTCTCAATCTGAGCGTGGCATTTCTATCACTCCATTTTTTGAGTCCATAAGGGTTGGCTAGTTTATGAGGTTGAAACCTACGACCATTACTAGTGTTAACATTAAGAAGGATCATTAAGGTTTCGCTGGATGAGATATAAAAGATCTTTCATGTTATACATGCCACTAATGTGGAGGGCTGAAGTTTGCCGCCAACCAGCTGAAAGATATGGCATACCAATGGTTCAAGGAATAGGATCGGGTAAGGGGTGACGATGTTGAGTCATCTCTGTGGGAGGATTTTTGTAATACTTTCCTTGACCACTTCTTTTCACTAGAGATGAGAGAAGTGAAGGCGGAAGATTTTGTTAATTTGAAAAAAGGTAAGATTTTAGTTAAGGAGTGTGCCTTGAAGTTTCACCTATTATCGTGGTATGCTATAGAGTTGGTTAATAGCATGAGGGCTAGAATTAGGAATTTTTCTATAAGATTTAATTTTAAAGAGTAAGGCTGCTTTGTTGAATAAGGACATGGATATCTCCCGATTAGTTGTGTACATGCAGTAGGTTGAGAAGGAGTAAAGAAAGCAAGTTGAGTTAGTAGAGATGCAGGTTGATGTTTAGATTTTCTAAACAGGGTGGTGGCCAATAGTAGAGTGGTAGGGATAGTAGAAAGGACCAAGAATTAGTGTGGCAATTCTAGGTCTTACTCGATGGCTAGTGCTCCCTACCTAAAGTTATCGGGTGATAGGTGTTTCTAAAGTGGCGATAATTTTAGGGAACAGGGTGTCTGATTTCAGGTTAGTGGGGCCCAGTCAGCTCCATCATATCCTCCTTGTAGATTTTATGGTCACTTGCATTGGGGGTTTTGTGATGGGGGAATGGATAGGTTCTTCAACTGTGGTAAGTCAGGGCATATACTTTGAAATTGTCTAGTGGCTAAGGGTTCCTATGGAGCATACAAGATTTTGATTGTGTCTTCATCGGCTCCAGCACCAAAGGGTGCACCATTTGCCTCCAGCATTTCTCGAAACCTTCTCTATGCTCTCACCACCTGAAAAGAGTTCGAACCATCACATAATATCGTGATTGATATGGTGAAACTCTTTTACCATGATGTGTACTATTTACTTGATTTGAGGTCCACTTTCTCTTATGTGACCCTATTTGTTGCTGTGTATTTTGTTTTCTGTCCCGAGGGTGTCTTTTTCTATTTCTACCCCGGTGAGTAACTCTTTGGTGGTTAGAAGAGTCTATAGGGGTGTTGTGGTATATGTGGGTGGTCGGGAGACTTTAGTGGATTTTTTTGAATTAGACTTGGTTGATTTTGATGTCATAGTGGGGATGGATTAGTTGCACTCGTTCTATGAGTCTCTAGAATGTTTGATCCATAAGGTAATCTTTAAATTCCCTATTAATCCAGTTATTAAGTAGGAGGGTGGTTCTCTATCTCCTAAGGAGAGGTTCATACCATATCTTAGATCTCAGAGATTAATCTCCAAGAGGTGTCTCTAAGATCTAGTTTGGGTTAAAGTTACTAACTCAGAGGGTCCTTTTATATTTCATCTCGATGGTGAATGAATTTCCTGCGGTCTTTCCTGATGACCTTCCTATTGTATCTCCTGATATGGAGATTGAGTTTGGGATTGATCTTATTCTGGACACTCTTCCTATTTCTATTCCTCCATATAGAATGGCTCCGACTGAGTTGAAGGAGCTTAAGAAGCAACTAAAGGATCTTTTAGACAAGCGTTTTATCTGTCCTAATATGTCCCCGTAGGGTACACAGGTGTTATTCGTGCATAAGAATGATAGTTCCCTTTAGATGTGCATTGATTATAGGGAGTTGAATAAGATAGAGATAAAGAATAACTACCTTTTCAATGGATAGATGATTTTCTTGATCAGTTATAGGGTGATAATTTTTCTCCAAGATTGATCTTCCGTCCAGGTATCATTAATTAAAGATTAGGGTGGTAGATATCACTGAGACTGTCTTCCATACTTGGTATCGGCATTTTGAGTTTTTGGTTATGTCTTTTAGGTTCACCAATGCCTCGGTGGCATTCATGGATTTGATGAATAGAGTCTTTCGTAGGTTGTTGGATTTGTTAGATGATGTCTGGTGTATTTATGCATTCTAACATTACTATTCTAGCCTATTTAGCCTTGTTTTGAGGATGATTCATTTGATTAATGGGGTGAGAATGATATAAATGAGCATTTATGTGTCCAAGTATGTGTTACAATGTTGAATGGTGGATTCACATAAGTTTTGATTCAATTTGAGAAGTTAGAGTTTAATCGAGAAAACTAGTGTAACTAGCTTGAGCTACGTGTTTTTCTAGTCTAATATGTTGGGTTCTAATGTATTTTAATGAGTTACTAAGTTTTTTATTATGTATTTATATGTGAAAAAACTTAGTTATAATGTTTAAGTGTCAACTGGATCAAGAAAAGAGTCAAAACAATATGCTCAAGCTCAATGTGAATTTAGCCTATGCTTGCTCGTATTTCTAGTTCATCGTTGAGGATATTGTGTTGTTTTGAGCCCTAAATTATTTTGTTTAATTCTATATAATGCTTGGTGAATGGACTATGATGATATATGAAGGATATACAAGCTTCAAATAAAGTGAAAACAACTAAAAAAGGCTTGGAATGGATCAGGGAAGCACAAAACACAACTTGACACCAATTTGGATACCTGAAAAGTATTGGTAGAGTGTGCGCACGTGAAAAGAAGTCTTGGCATGTGCGAACATCAATGGATTTAGAAGGTACAAAAAATAGTGAACCAATGAGAAGTTGATGTGTTACGTTGATGTGCTGAACGCGATAATCGACGCGGCGCATCACTGGTTT
>NW_025859115.1:0-1115 GCF_002878395.1 Capsicum annuum
TCTTTGTTCCTAAGGCTCTCATTTGGAACGATATCATGCATAACAATGATTTGCACTTTGATGCTATCACTCAACCTCTCCCTACCTATCCGGAGAAATCACAGATCAAAAGGGTTATCCAGCACCCTGACGGATCCATTAATTTAAAATTCCTAGGTTTTGAAGCCTCTAGAAATTCTTCATTTAGGAGATCTGTCTCGCACAGAGCTTCTACCTCCAAAAACCCAGAAGGAAGTGAAGAAAATGATAATGACAAGGGAAAAGTTAGAGGAGTTGACTTCTCTGGTCCTGTTCCCAAAGTATATTATCAGCAACATACTAGGGTTCAATAATCCCTAGAACCCGAAAATCTCTATGATCCAGGCAGCCCTACAGCCTCGGACATGGAACCTCCCCCCACCATACCTCGTCAAAAGATTAGAACTGACCCAGGATTAGAGGTCATCAAATCTAATGATGAGGATACTCCAGACCTCAAAGCTCTTGAGGTCCTCTGGTATCTTCCTAAAGATGCATTAAAAAGAAAGTAGTACACCAGTACCTATTCTAAAGATCAACAAAAAGAGTTTGCCAGACTCTGGATAGCTGATATGAAAAGACTTCAATGCGACATCGAATTCTTTAGGTGGTTTGAATTCACTGGAAGAATGGAAAACCAAAATGAATCCCTTCAAGTTATCATTAATAAATGGTATACTCAGAGTAACAAAGTAATTGAATCAGTTACTCCTCCCCTTCAAGGAATAAAAATTCCCCATTACAATGAAATTCTCAATGCTTCTCCCTTTAAGAAGAAGCACGATAGATCCCTATCAGCCTCTGTCAACAGAGACCTAGATAGGATAGTTGAATAGAATAACTATACTAATCAGGTCCTTCATACTATCTCCCATCAAATAGATGATGCTAAAAGCACAAAAATTCCTTTCAGCTTACCTACTCCAGAGAAGAGTATTCCAGGCCCTAGTCTAACCACCAATCCTATCTTTAAAATTCCAGAATTCCAAAAGGAGAAATTCCCTACTCTCAGTGATGACTTCAAAGTTTCAGGAAAAATCCTAGAACAAATCAATGAGAAACTCTCTAGGTTTAGCCTATCTGAAAAAGAGAAAGGC
>NW_025859116.1:0-5106 GCF_002878395.1 Capsicum annuum
AGCTACTCACTACTTTAATCTTTTAATAATGAGACTTCTAATAAATTATTTTAATATATCTTGTTCTATAATGGGGTTTATCTAAGTATGGGGTATTCATTTTCTCAAAGTGTTTGAGGTGTCCGATTAATATCCGATTTCAGACGTTGGTCAGCCTGAAAGTGTGGTCTCAGCTAAGGTAAGCATTCGACCCTGTGGGTAGTCCCCTCGCTAAGATAACACTAAGAGAAAACTAGAAGTAATAGCTTTTAAGACTCGTTAGATCCCATAGGACATAGATCTATTGATATAATCTATTATAAGTTGAATTATTAAAGATTCTTGTAGTTTGATTTCTTGTGTGAAAACTGTTTTTCCCAGTTAGTCTCTGGACAATTTTTTTTGTAATGGATTCCAACAACCAAGTTAAAAATACTATTAATCTGTCTTCTCAAGCAACTCAGATTGCTAATATTGAAAATGATCTTTAAAACTGGAGTATTCCAGAAGAACTTTTTAAAACTATTTATCAACTTGGTAAATTTAGTTTTATAAAAAAATATAATATCAAGACCTTCGAGTCTACTGTCGCCAATAATAATTCCTTAGAAATTATTCAATTATTAAATGAGCATGACATAAATAGATTTAAAAATCAGTGTAATTATCTTTATGTTGGACTTGTTCAAGTGGCTATTAAGCCACTCTTAAGACAAGGTCTTTATATCCCTGTTTGTGCTATTTTAGGAGATACTCATCTATTGAATTGCGATGATTCTCTCTTAGGGGTAATTCAAAGTTACCTCGCCGACGGCTCGGTATACTTTAATTGCTACCCAAATTTCTCGGTGGATATTAATGATCCTAACATTATGGATGTTTTAACACTTAATGTTAAAACAAAAAACATGAACAGTAAGGATAATACTAGAGAAATAGCAATAATATACAGAATATATTATCGGCTTATGGGTACAACCCTAGCTCCCAAAGCTAGGGTCACGAGCCCTAGGGGTGTTACAACCCTCATGGAGGCAAATAAAGACAGAAGTAATATCTTTGTTCCCAAGGCTCTCGTTTGGAATGATATCATGCATAACAATGATTGGCACTTTAATGTTATCACTCAACCTATCCCTACCGATCTGGAGAAATCATAGATCGAAAGGGTTATCCAGCACCCTGATGGATCCATTGACTAAAAATTCCTAGGTTTTGAACCCTCTAGAAATTCTTCATTTAGGAGATCTGTCTCACATAGAGCTTCTACCTCCAAAAACCCCGAAGGAAGTAAAGAAAATGATAATGACAAGGGAAAGGTTAGAGGAGTTAACTTCTCTGGTCCTGTTCCCAAAGTATATTACCAGCAACATACTAGGGTTCAAGAATCCCTAGAACCCGAAAATCTCTATGATCTAGGTAGCCCTACAGCCTCGGACATGGAACCTCCCCCACCATTCCTTGCCAAAATATTAGAACTGACCAAGGATTAGAAGTCATCAAATCTAATGATGAGTATAATCCAAACCTTAAAGCTCTTGAGGTCCTATGGTATCTTTCTAAAGATGCATTAATAAGGAAGTGGTACACCAGTACCTATTCTAAAGATCAACAAAAAGAGTTTGGCAGACTCTGGATAGCTGATATGAAAAGACTTTGATGCGACATCAAATTCTTTAGGTAGTTTGAATTCACTGGAAGAATGGAAAACCAAAATGATTCCCTTCAAGTTATTATTAATAAATGGTATACTCAGAGTAACAAAATAATTGAATCAGATACTCCTCCCCTTGAAGGGATAAAAATTCGCCATTCCAATGAAATTCTTAATGCTTCTCCCTTTAAGAAGAAGCACGATAGACCCCTATCAGCCCCTGTCAACAGAGACCTAGATCGGATAGTTGAAAAAAACAACTATAATAATCAGGTCCTTTATACTATCTCCCATCAAATAGATGATTCTAAAAGCACAAAAATTCCTTTCAGCTCACCCACTCCTGGGAAGAGTATTCCAGGCCCTAGTCCAACTACCAATCCTATCTTTAAAATTCAAGAATTCCAAAAAGAGAAATTCTCTATTCTCAATGATGACTTCAAAGTTTCAGGGAAAATCCTAGAACAAATCAATGAGAAACTCTCCAGGTTTAGCCAATCTGAAAAGAAAAAAGGCGAATCTAGCACCCAAAAGGATAAGAACTACTTTTTAAAACTAACCAATGAATGTTTTTCTACCAAGAAAAACTACTACAAACGACCCTCTCCTCCAGACGTCCAGTTTGAGGAAAACCCTTACCTCTCCACCTTAAATCATGATGGTAGAGGCATCACTGAATGGAATGTTGATGGATTGGCAGAACACCAAATCTATAACAAACTCCATGAAATGGGCATCGCTATTACAGCTTATAAAATCAGAGGTGCTTCTGACAAAGAAGCAGCCACCATGATTGTATCAGGATTTACTGATATGATAAAGCAATGGTGGGACAACTATTTCACAGATGAAGTTAAGTGCCTTATCTATGAGGCCACAGCCATGGAAAACGTCATTGTTAAGAGTGAAAGTGGACAAGAAACCCTTGAGCAAGTTGCGAAAAAAGATGCCTGTGCTACCCTCCTATATCATATAGCTAGACATTTTATAGGAGAGCCCAAGTTATTTTAAGATAGAATCCTTGAAATTCTTAACAACCTGACCTGTAAGGATTTAGCAGACTTTAGGTGGTATAAAGATTCCTTTTTAGTCAAAATTATGATTAGACCTGACTGTAATAATGACTTCTTGAAAGAACGTTTCATTAGTGGTCTCCCTCTCCTATTCGCAGACAAAGTTAGAACCAAAATCAAAAATAGGTTCAAAGGAAAAATCCCTTATGGTATTTTAACTTATGGAGACATCATAATCGTCATCACCACCATAGGGATAGACCTCTGCACAGACCTTAAACTCAATAAGCAACTTAAGACTGACAGTGCTTCCAAATATAGGTTAGGAACCTTCTATGAAGATTTTAGATTTTTCTAACCTTTCTTCTCCATCTAGTAAAAAACATAGAAAAAAATCTTATAAGTCTCATAGAAATTATAAACCTAGAAAAGAGTCCTCAAAAAAGGAGTCTTATAAATCTAGTTGAAAAACTAGGAGAAAATCCTCTAAATATAAGGATGTTTGCTGGACTTGTGGTAAAACTGGCCATAGAGCTAAAGATTGTAGATCTGGCAAGAAAAATAAGATCAACCAATTAGGTGTCTCTGAAGAAACCAAAGAGAAATTGTTCTCTATAATGGAAGACTCTTTAGACTCTTCTAATAGTTCCAGCTCTTCTAGTGATGATTTTAGCGATGAAGAATTTATCAACACCGCTTATGAATCCGATCTATCTTAGTCTGGCCAAGATTGTGCTTGTAATGGTACTTTCTGTACATGCACAAAAAAGACTATTAATGTCATATCTGGAAAACCTAAGGAAATCTTGTTTGACATCATAGAACACATCCAAAATGATGAGGCTAGAAATAAATATCTTTTAGAACTCAAAAGATTGATGCTTTCTCAAGAGGAAAAGTCCCCCAGACCTATCATTCAGCCTTTTAGCATAAAATATGTTATTTCTAGATTTGATAAACTGCAGAACCTTCTATAGCCGATCTCAAGGGTGAAATTTCCACCCTCAAGGGAGAAATTAGAGACCTAAAAATCAGACTCGATCGAGTTGAACTCAACATTCTTACCAAACAGGTTCTAAATAATGTATCTCTTCCAGAGCATGATTCCCCACCAGAATTACCTAGAGCTTCTCCAATGATCAATGATCAAAATGATCACCTTAAAGAGCCAGGATCATTCCCTGGCTTGGACTCTCTCTCTACCTCAGCTGCCGCTATAACGGCCATTAAAGCTTACAACAAGCATAGCGCAGTAAAATTTGTCATAAACAAAGACTTTGTTCTTAACAGAGTCGCCCTTTTTTATATTGGATTCGATAGAAATTGCATCGTCAAAGGACTTATACCCACCAAATATCTTTAGAAAAGTACTTCTTGTCTATACTCTGCCACTGGAGAAAAGATGAAAATCAATTAGGGAATTTGGAAGAGAACTCTATGGCCCTGCAAATAGGTTTATAACTACCCTGATAAAGATCATACCCTAAGAATCTTATAGATGTCTGGAAAAGCTTCATTTCCTTAGTACTTATCACTAAGCCATTAAGCTTAATAATTTTGAAGAAAGTATTGAGGTGTTTAAAATGAGAAATAATGTTCTCAGAGAAAATAAGCACATTATCAATATAAACAATTAACATATGGCTATAAGGATTGAAAATACTGTTTATGATATTTTAGAACTCTGATGGAGCATTTTTGAGTCCGAATGGCAAGACATTCCATTCATAATGTCCAAAAGGGACATCGAAAGCAGTCATGAATTTGTCGTGTTCAGCAATTTGAATCTGCCAAAATCCTGACTTCATATCAAACTTACTATAAAGATTAGCTTTAAAAGTTCTCTTTAAAAGATCTCTTTTGTTAGGAATCGGATGTCTGATCCATTTCAAAACTGCATTCAAAGGCTTGTAATTTATTACTAGCCTGAGAGTACCTCGTTCCTTTTCTACGCTGTTATTTACATAAAAGGCAGAACAGCTTCAAGAAGAATTAAAGGGTTTGATAATCCATTTTCTAATAAATGGTTTATCTCATTTTTGCAAATTTCCATCATTTTTTTGTTCATTTGAATGGGTCTCGCCTTAGTAGGGATAGCCTGTTCATTGAATCCAGTAATGTACGTAAGTTCTACTAAATGCCTCTTTCTTTCCAAAAATGCATTAGGAAATTCAGAACAAACTTCATTTTCAAAAGTTTTTTGAAGATTGGCAATTTTACTCACCATCTCCGTGGTTTTAAAATATGTTCAATTTTCTTTATTTGAATTTCTTGCTTCAGAAAACAAATATATGAAGAAAGTCTGTTAGTTTTAAAAGCAGTTCTTTCTTTAATAAGGTTACCTTCTTCTTGTGAGAGAGGCCTTAATAAAGGGAAGAATAGATTTTGATTTAATATTGTCGTGCGAATTCCATAAAAATCACTTGTGTAAGGTCGAATTTGATTAACAAAAGGTATTCC
>NW_025859117.1:0-1687 GCF_002878395.1 Capsicum annuum
ATCTTAAAGGGACCAACGTACAAGGGACTGAGCTTTCCCTTCTTGATAAATATCTTCATTCCTTTCATGGGAGAGACTTTACATATACATAGTCACCAATCTCAAACTCGAGATTCCGTAATGCTTTCTGGGAACGGAAGAAACATTTGGTTGAACTTCCTTACATCCCAGGGTTTGACGAACAAACCATTCCCACTAAAGCCAGACCTATCCAAATGAACCAAGAGATGATGGAAATCTGCAAAAAGGAAATAGATCATCTCCTCACGAATGGTATTATTAGAAGCTCTAACTCCCCTTGGAGTTGCTCTGCTTTTTATGTCAATAACAGTGCAAAGAAGGAGCGCGGCACCCCTAGACTTGTAATAAATTACAAGCCTTAGAATGCCGTCTTAAAATGGATCAGGCATCCAATCCCTAACAAAAGGGATCTTCTCAAAAGAACTTTTAAGGCCAACCTTTACAGTAAATTTGATATGAAGTCAGGATTCTGGCAGATTCAAATAGCTGAAAAGGATAAATACAAAACAGCATTCAATGTCCCTTTTGGGCATTATGAATGGAATGTTTTGCCTTTCGGTCTCAAAAACGCTCCTTCAGAGTTTCAAAACATTATGAACAATATTTTCAATCCTTATACTTATATGTCGATTGTTTATATTGATGATGTGCTCATTTTCTCAGAGAACATTGATTCTCATTTCAAACATTTGAATACTTTCTTTAAGATTGTTAAACTTAATGGTTTGGTTGTTAGTGCCAAAAAGATGAAGCTCTTCCAAACGTCTATCAGATAATTTACCCACTCTCTAGAAAATTCTCTATGCCCATTGTCTTGTAAACTATTTGTAATGTCTTCTTTCAAGTTCCAATAAACTTTATAAGTTTTTAATTATTGCTTTTACTTAACATATTGTTTCGTCTTAAATTTTAAAGATTATACTCACGATCCGTTTTCTGGTATCAAAGCCATGTTGGCAGATTGTGTACATAGCATGAGCAGCTAAGTACATAATCTGTCTAGAGCATGGGTAAACAATTTTCATAACAGTTAGCATTTACCGATCTCATCTATGGTTATACTTTTAATAAATTAATTTAATATATCATGTCTTATAATGGGATCTTCTTTTAGTATGGGGTATTCACCTTTTCTAAAGTGTTTGAAGGAACCGATTAATCTCCAGTCTTAGACGTTGGTCAGCCTGAAAGTGTGGTCTCAGCTAAGGTAAGCGTTAGACCCTGTTGGTAGTCCCGTCACTAAGATAACACTTAAGATAAGTCTGTCATAAAGCCATTAAGACTAGACCAGATCCTATAAGCCTTCGATGTATTGCCTTTATTTATTATAGGTTGTATCATAGTTGATAATTGTTTATGCTTCTTTGTATGAAAATCTTTGTTTCCCAGTCAGTCTCTAGACAGTATTTTTCAAATATGAATCCCAACATTCATACAAAAAATACTATCAACCTTTCTTCTAAAGCAACCCAGATTGCTAATATTGAAAATAATCTTCAAAACTGGAGTATTCCAGAAGAGTCTTTCAGTACGATTTATCAAATCGGAAAGTTTAGTTTTTTCAAAAAACATAATATTAAGACCTCTGAGTCTACTGTTGCTATCAATAATTCTTTAGAAATTATTCAACTTTTAAATGACTTAGATATAAACCGATTTAAAAGTC
>NW_025859118.1:0-1795 GCF_002878395.1 Capsicum annuum
CCCCCCCCCCCCCCCACCCCTCAACCATTAGTCGAAATCCCAACTACATACTTATACTTTGCGGGAGTCCTATAACCCCCCTGAACTATTTTAAAGTAGAATTATTACCCCCTGGACACTGACATGGCAAGAGAGTGTGTTTCACTCTCTTTAAAGAGAGTGAGAATGAATTTTTTCATTAAAAATTTATTTTAAATATTTCTTTATTTTTTTTATTCATTTCTAATTATTCATTTTCTTTCTTCTTCTTCTTCCTCTTCATCATCATCTTCTTCTTCTTCTTCTTCTTCATCTTCTTCATCTTATTTCTTACAAACAATGGCATCCAAGAACTCATCAATGTCATCCAAAATTAATTTATCATTTTCTTCATCTTCAAGCACAAAATCAATTGGTTTCGACTTCAAATTCGTCGAAAATTTTAAAATGGCTATTGTTCATTGTTTCCAACTTCAAGATTGTCGGAAATTTTAGAATCGATATTGTCCATTATTTACGACTACAAAGTCGTCGTAAGTTTTAAAATGGGCATTGTCCATTATTTCTGACTTGAAGGTCGTTGAAAATTTTAAAATTCTCTATTGTTTCCGATTTTAAGGTTATTGAAAATTTTAAATTCGGTATTGTTCATTGTTTCCGGCTTCAAGGTCGTCGAAAATTTTGAAATTGGTATTCTTCATTGTTTCTGAATTTAAGATCGTCGGAAATTTAAAAATTGACATTGTGCATTGTTCCCCACTTCAAGGTTATCAAAATTTTAAATTCGATATTGTTTATTATTTCCAACTTCAAGATATCATTGAAAATTTTAAAATCAATATTGTCCATTATTTTCGACTTCAAGATCGTCGTAGATTTTAAAATGGGTATTGTCCATTATTTCCAACTTCAAGGTCGTCGAAAATTTCAAATTCTCTATTGTTTCCGACTTTAAGGTCATTGAAAATTTTAAATTCCGTATTGTTCATTGTTTCCGGCTTCAAGGTCGTTGAAATTTTTGAAATTGGTATTATTCGTTGTTTCTGAATTTAAGATCGTCATAAATTTAATAATTATATGGTCATTGTTTCCCACTTCAAGGTTGTCGGAAATTTTTAAATTCGATGTTGTTTATTATTTTCGACTTCAAGATCGTTGAAAATTTCAAATTCGATATTGTTCATTATTTTCCACTTCAAGATCGTCGAAAAATTATTTGCATAGAAGTAGGAATAATAAAGTTTGAAAAGGAAAAGAGATGAAAAGTAATGGTGAAAAAAATAATGGTGAAAAAATGATGAAAAATGATAAAAAGTGATAAAAATGGAAAAGAAAGTAAATAAAAATTAATTTTAAATAAAAAAACAAGTGTCAAAATGTTGTTGGCGTGTGCATCACACCTTATCCAAAATGACTGGTTGTCAGGTTTTGGGGGGTAATAATTCCAATTTAAAATAGTTCAGGGGGGCATAGGACCCCCCGCAAAGTATAAGTGTGTAGTTGAGATTTGGGGTAAAGGTTGGTGGGGGGGGGGGGCCTTTGACCATTTTCTCTATTTTCTATAGACGTATATATTTAACGTATACATGTGTATATGTTTTACAAATTAGTATATAACTATATATATATAGTGTGTGTATATATTGTAGTATATTTTATTTAAAGTAGTATGTATATATTGAATGGTATGTATATATGTGTATATATTTTATAAAGTACTATATATTTAACGTA
Organism: Capsicum annuum; assembly: GCF_002878395.1. NCBI lineage: Eukaryota > Viridiplantae > Streptophyta > Magnoliopsida > Solanales > Solanaceae > Capsicum > Capsicum annuum. The sequence goes on from NW_025859118.1 coordinate 1,714, forward strand.
TACATGTGTATATGTTTTATAAATTAATATATAGTTATATATTAATTTATAAAACATATACACATGTATACGTTAAATATAT
>NW_025859119.1:0-2080 GCF_002878395.1 Capsicum annuum
ACTTTCAAAAATACTTTTAAAGAACTTTTTTTCAGCCTATCCAAACGGGCTCTAAATATTTTCTCATACATTACTCGTTATGGCAAATTTTTACTAACTTTTTTACATCTTTAAAAATTTTTAACGTGTAAATTGGTGGAGTGTTTAGACAAATACCCTTATGATTAAGGTTCTTTCTTAAGGACTATTATAAAAGAACTTTTAAAAATATAATATGGATTAGATGGAGTGTAGTCATTTATAACAGTATTTCACTAGCTATAACGGTTAAATTCTTTATCAATACGATTTTTTATGTTCTCTATAATAGTATTTTGTTATAGCAATAAAAAATATCTGAATAAATGAGGTCGTTATAAAAAGGTTTATATACATTAATTACAAGCTTGTTGTATTAGTTTGTATTATAGTGATACTGATATTGTAGGTGAATAATGCGGCAATAAGTATGATAAAACGAACAGCGGATATAAGTGGAGAAGATTATTCAAACATTATGGGAACCAATGTGGAGTCCCCTTTCCACATCACCCAAACTGCTTACCCCCTCTTGAAAGCATGTGGAAATGCTAGCATTGTCTTCATTTCCTCCCTTGCTGGTTCTGTTGCACTTCCTGCCCTTTCTGTCTATGGTGCTTCTAAAGGTAAAATTACTATTGCATCTTAACATTTTCTTTCTGAATTTAATGCATAAAGAGCTGTGAGAATCAAATTTACACTTATCATATAGACGATCATCTTCATTGACACTACTAGCAGTTTATATATATATATATTTATATATATGGAAAAGACATTATTTCCACCCCATACTATACAAGAAAAGTTTAAGCCACACTTAAATTATATAAGTGACCTATTACACACCTTAACTATATAAAAGTGATATTATTACCTCCCCGCGACCCCCATTTTAAGGCGCGTGTATTACACTTATTTTAGGCGTGTCCATCCTATTAAATAACAAAAGTAAATGGCTAAAAACATTAAGGGAAAAAGCATCGTTTCCACCCCAAACTATAGTTGAAAAGTCGAAACCACACCTAAACTATATAAGTGATCTATTACACACCTTAAATATAAAAAAGTGATACTTTTTACTGACGTGGTGCTGACGTGGCAGTGCATGTAAAACACTACACCACATGCAAGTGGTGGTAGCCTGACAGGGTGAAAATAGTTTCATTTTTTTATAGTTTAGGTGTGTAATAGGTCACTAATATAATTTAGGCGTGACTTCGACTTTTAGGGTATAGTTGGGGTGGAAACGATGCCTTTTCCATATATATGTATATATGTTTGTATGTATTGGTGAAGAAATTTAATATTTTTAATAATTAGTAATTAGAACGGTTCTTGATTTCGAATTGTTGATTATTATTTTTTTTGATTAGGGGCAATCAACCAGCTTACGAAATTTTTGGCATGCGAATGGGCTAGTGATGGAATTCGTGTTAATACGGTCTCCCCATTTGCTGTCAAAACCAGCATTTTGAAACCGGTAATGTTTCTAATCCAAATTTTAAACCATTTTATCATTACTCCAGGATTCAACAGTTTATAAATAATTAATTAAAAAAATATTGTACCTCTATTTGTGTAATATAAAATTCAACAAAAAGGATATAATTCAATTCCCTTTGGCTCCCTTTAGCTCTGTCACTACGTGAGACTCGTCTTTAATGCTGCTTTATACAAATGTTGAGCCTCCATAATATGTCATACACACTCTCGTGCACAATATGCATAATGTCTCATCGGTCAAGTCCTTAACTACGATTTTGACAGAACTTAATATCTTTATCTCAAATTCTATATTTGTGTTCAAAGAATTCATTAAATATGTATAAATTAAATAATATATTCAAATAACACAGTAAATGCAAAATAATCATAACACACAACATATAAATTAAAGAGTCTAGCTGCGCCTTTATGTGTTGCAGTAGTGCCTAAGCTATATATATGAACAAATATTGTTTAACAACGTTTAGGTTTTATTGACAGGAGGATATTGAGCCGTCACTATTGGGGAATTATTCAGAATTGTTGTGTAGAACACCACTGAAACCAATAGCAG
>NW_025859120.1:0-1428 GCF_002878395.1 Capsicum annuum
GAGTAGGGGATGAGAGTGTGTCATTGAACTCATGAAGATGTGAAATAATGATCAATATGGATTATGATGTAATGGTGAGATTATTTCATTCTTAATTAGAGATCTCTGATTTGAGTCTTGAATAGGAAGAAATTTTTATTGAAAGCGTCACTCACAATTCAAATTAATCGTAACTTTAATGAGACTATCAAATACTCTCTCCGTCCCAACTTACTCATCCAAAATTGAGATGACACATTAATTAAGAAAAATAATTAATAACATGACTAATTTATCATAATGTTCCTATTAAATGATGTTTATATTTTATTTGAAGAAAAAAGTAATTAATGCAAAAGGTAAAATATGAAAAAAAAACTTTTTATATTTTCTTGATTAATAAAAAAGAACAAATAAAATAAAAAATTAAATTAAAAAATTTAGAACGAATAATTTGGGGTGGATGGAGTACCAATTGAAAAAAGAAAATGTGAAATAGTTAGTGGATAAGGCTCTCCCACTCCAACTTACATACCGCCTACATGTTTTTCCTTTTTTGTTTCCTACGGCGCTCCTTGTTTTTTTTTTTTTTTTTTTTTTTTAATTATTATTATTTTCCACCGTTTTTATTTTTTTAAAAAATAATAATTCTAATTTCATGCTTTTTTGCTTTTTCAAAAGAGATATTTTCTCAAAACTTTTGACGTGTAATTTCCTTAAATATGTATATATTTTTCCATAGGGTAAAAATTATTTTCACCCCTCAATTTTGATTAAAAAATCAAACTCCCACGCAATTTTATTTTATCTTTATAATTTTAATTTTATATTTATGTAATATCTTTTATATTATATGTAATGACTATTTTTTAAACATGGATATTTATAACATTTTATTTAAATTTATTAACTTTATAAGCAAATTAATATTTTTTTATAAATTTATCACAAAATTCAATGTTATTTTTTAAGATCGTTATTTTAGTATTATATGTATTAAAGAGTCTTTTGGTGGGAGGTATAATTATAATAATTCAGAGATAAAGTTCATGATTATTTATCTTGCATTTAATTAGATGTATTAGGTAGTCTCAAAATTATTTGTCGCATCATTTATACCACAGTAATAAGATAAATTATCACACATACATGTTAGTACAACTTATTTTGTGATAATTAATCTCGGAATAACTTGTTTCCAAACAACCACCCCTAAGTGTGTATATATACATATGTATGTACATGCATGTGCATATATTTTCGTGTTTTATCACTCTCTTACTAAATTCGTTTCATATTACTTAACTTTTTGTTGATATAACACAATCCTTAAGAAATTTTTTACAGAGGTATATTTTGCTAAATTAACCTTATTAATGATAATTTGAAACTTTAAATTTATCTATACTGTTACTTTATATAGTTATTTAACACTAAAGGGTAGAAAAA
>NW_025859121.1:0-1164 GCF_002878395.1 Capsicum annuum
TTTCAGACGTTAATCCAGTATCTTCATCGACTGACACAGCTGGAAAAAAAATATCAATAAGCAGAGAAAAAACTTTACAAGATGCTGTTAAGCCTAAGAACAAGCGGAAAAAGAAGAAATCGTCTAAGATTGTCGCAGTTTAGAGACTGCATTTGTGTGATCTTTCTTCTTGAGGTACGTGGTTAATTATATTAATTCTGGTATGCAACCTATTTCAGCTTTTAAATAGCTCTGTACTTGGTAACTACATTCATCCTTCTCTGCTTGGGGGAAGAGGCGTGCCTGGTTACGTTAATCAGATGCCTAGTTCTAACTTTTTTTATGCAATCACTGCAGTAGCTCTAGTTTTTCCTTCTTATCTGTCTCATTGTGTTGTTGGACACCTTTAGGTTAGTTATGTCAATGAGGCTTGGAAGAGTATTATATGCACCTTTTGGGTTATGAAAAGATTATCAGTTTTACTAGAATCTGCAAGGAATTTCTCTAATATACTGCCTGTATCTCTACATTTTTACATAATAGGTTACTTATCAAAAGTAATTTTTTTCCATAAATGTTAGTGATTGCCTTTGCTTTGTGACTAGGTCACCTTTCACTCCTCCTAGGCTTCAACTTTAGTGAGGGCACTATTATGTTATTAAGATGCTAATGTAAAAGGGAAAAGGCATCGTTTCCACCCCAAACTATACCCGAAAAGTCTAAGTCATACCTAAACTATACTAGTGACCTATTACACACCTTAACTATAAAAAAAGTGATACTTTTTACACCACTTACATGTGATGTGGTGTTTTACACGCACTGCCACATCAGCGTCACATCAGCACCACGTCAGCGTCACGTCAGCATCATCCAAAAAAATAATAAATTTATTATTTTCATAAAAAAAAAATTTCTTTTAAATTTAATTTTTTTCTTCTTCTTCACTGCCCAAATCCTCCATGAGGTCAATTTTTTTTTTCTTCAATTTCCAAATTCTTCAATGCCCAGTCTCTGTTGGTACAAGACATTCTCTGCAACCAAAGTAGATTCCAAATTGGTGAAGTGGCTATCATCTAGAAATTCTTTCAAACCAAGGAACTTCAAGCACAACTTTTAACAATGTTCTTCATCAGCTACAAATTTTTTTAATACTTTTGTTCTCTTTAGCAAACATCAAAGTCT
>NW_025859122.1:0-2570 GCF_002878395.1 Capsicum annuum
TTTTTTTTTAATATAAAGTTGATCAAAAATTGACCCCACTCGCACCCTAGGTGCGTGCCTGCATGCGTGTCGTTCTAATCAGCCATTTTAATGCCATATAGGTCCGGTGAATGGTCAAATGGTTTAAAATGTTGTTTTTAAGGGGTTTAAGGGTGCAAATGACAAACATGTAAGTAGAAGTATTCACATTACAAAATGGACATAGTAGAAAAGTTCACTGAACCATTTTACCTTATATTTTTATGGGGGAAAAGACATTATTTCCACCCCATACTATACAAGAAAAGTCAAAGCCACACTTAAACTATATAAGTGACCTATTACATACCTTAACTATATAAAAGTGATATTATTACCTCCCCGCGACCCGCGTTCTAAGACACGTATGTTAAACTTATTTTAGGCGCGTCCAGCCTATTAAATAACAAAAGTAAACGGCTAAAAACATTAAGAGAAAAGGCATCGTTTCCACCCCAAACTATAGTCGTAAAGTTGAATCCACACCTAAACTATATAAGTTACCTATTACACACCTTAACTATAAAAAAGTGATGCTTTTTACTCCCTAGATCTGACGTGATAAATATATAATTATTTAAATAAAAAATGAAACGTTTAAATTAAAAATTAATGCAATTTTTTTTTAAAAAAATTAAAATACTCCTCCCCCAACCCCTAACATCTATCTCCCAACCCCCACTCTCTAACAATCATCTTCTTCATCACCCCCAAACCATCATCTTCTTCATCACCTCCCACCCCAAAACTCCAACCTCAACCCCAAACCATCTTCTTCTTCATTACCTCCACCCCAACCAACACAATTTCTTCATCATCCCACCTCCAAAATCCAACCCCATTCCCAAATAACATAATTCATCTTCCTCCTTCATCGAATCAATGCCAATTTCACAATGAACAAAATCAAATAGTATTTGATGTATAAACGGGCAAAACCAAATTTTATAAAAAAAATATAAAATTTTGTAGCAAGGATGTTTTTCGGTGAATTCTCGTCGGGAAAATCGGATTCATCGTCGACTTTCTTCTTTCTATCTGTTAATTATTAATCCATCCAAAAATGGAGCTTGCTACCATATTAGTTTTTTTTTTTAATTATAGCTGAAAAATAAATAGAAAAAGTAAGGAAATGTGTTGGTCATTACCATTTAAAACACAGAGGCCAACAGTCAAGTGGCCATTTTTTGAAACAATAATGACCATTATAGCTGAGAATTTTTTTATTTTTTTTAAGAAGAGATGATGGGTTACGGATGAAGAAAAATGTTAGAAGAAATTAATTGTTATGGTAGTTTTGTTGGTGGGATAAAGTTTATGGTGGTGAATATGGTGTAATGGAGGTTTCGGACATTGACAACAAGGGAGGTTTTAGACATTGAAGAGGAAGGGAAAAAAATTAAATTAAAAAGAAAAAAGAAAGAATTATGGAAAATAATAAATTTATTATTTTTTTGGATTATGCTGACGTGGAGCTGACGTGGTAGCGCGTGTAAAACACCACACCACATGCAAGTGGTGTAATTCCTGGCAGGGTGTAAAAAGTATCACTTTTTTATAGTTAAGGTGTGTAATAGGTCACTTATATAGTTTAGGTGTGAATTTGACTTTTCGACTATAGTTTGGGATGGAAACAATGTATTTTCCCTTTTTATGGCTTAGTTTTTCCGATCCTAATCATTATAAATCATCTATGTTGTCTTCCATTAGTAAACCTCGTGTGCCCCTACTATGGCTGTCAAGTGGGCCGGGCCGGGCCAACCCGAAACTGGCCCGTGTTATTTAATCGGGTTGAGGGCCGGGCCGGGGCCGGGTTGGGGTCTAAGTGGGCCGGGCCGGTTCGGGACCAACAGTAAAAAAATCAAAAACCACCCTAACCCGGCCCACTTAACCCAACCCGGTCAAACCCACCTAAACCCGGTCAAACTTATTTAAAAAATCGGTCAAACCCGATCAAAAATATAAAAAAAACTTTTTTTCAATATACATTATATATACCCAGCTATATACATTATAAATACGTTAAACAATATATATACACTATATATATAGTATATACTACATTAGAATTTAAAAAATATATACACATATACACAATTACACATATATACGCACCATCCAAATATATATGTACTACTTTAAACTTTAAAGTTTAAATAAAATATACTACAATATATATATATATTATATATATATATATATATAATTATATATATAATTATATATATACACACATGTATACGTTAAATATACACGTCTATAGAAGATCTATTCACATATATACACTCTAATCTATGTATATGTAATACTTTAAATGAAATATACTATAATATATAAACATTACAATATATATTTGTATAGTTATATACTAATTTATAAAACATATACATATGTATATGTTAAATATACACGTCTATAGAAGATCTATTCACATATATACACTCTATTTTGTGTATATGTAATACTTTAAATCAAATATACTATAATGTATATACATTACAATAAATATTTGTATAGTTATATACTAATTTATGAAACATATACACATGTAT
>NW_025859123.1:0-2469 GCF_002878395.1 Capsicum annuum
GATTCGATTTTCGATTTAGCCAATAAGAAAATACTCATAAAATAGAAATAGTAACAACTAACATTAAAAAATGGAATCTTAATTGCCGCCAACTTCCTACACAATGTGTTTTAGTTATATGAATCTTTAAACTTTAACTGAATGTTAGTTCGAAAAAAAAAAAAACGAATCCTAGTTGTTGAATGCTACTGAATGCTTTAAGTTTTTCAATATCCGTGCTTTACGCCTTTGTTGCCACTTTTATTTAAACCTACAACTTAAAGTAAAGTATTTTAACGAGGAATCAAAAAGATAAAAACATTATTCACAAGGAGGATTGTCGGTTGCCAGTTGCTAGATCCTCATTGTCTCAACTCATTGATTTACAACGAGAATTTTGTGTTGTGATTTGTGACTACTGAATAGTCAATAATGACTGTCTAACTTTTGCAATTCTGTTTTAAAATATTAACTTAATACATTGTGAATTGTGAACAAATAATATATATATTAATATAATGCATATAATATAAATGGGTAATATAAATATTTATATATATAATATAAATAGAGGTAAAATAGAAATTTAGTGTATGGGTTATCGGTTAGCTAAAACCGAAACCGAACAGATCACCCAATAAAACTTTTTATAAAACCAATAAAAAATGATTAATCCAATAACCAATAGCATTTTTATTGATTTGATTTATCGATCGATTTGATTTTTATACACCCCTAGTACCAAACTATAAAACTTAAACTTCAATGTTAAATTTGCCAGTACTGCAGGCTTTCAACTACCCCACCCCAAAATATCAAATTGTGCTTCACTTGGCAAATCATCATCCCTGCAAAAAAGGTGGCATGTCTAATACAATTGTTTGGTAGGAAAATAAGTTATTCTGAAATCAATTATTTTCAGATTAGCTATTTCGAGATTAATTTTATTAAAATTCAAAACTCTAATATTACAAAATAATAGATAATTATAATTTGACATAAGCATTTCCCCCAAATCATACCACCCCAAATCAACCCAAATCTCACTTCCCCAAATCAAACCCATTTCCCCCAAATCTCATCCTAACTTCCCCAAAGCATGCCGAAGAAAGCAATTACGGCAAGAAAGATGAACACTATATACTTTATGTTCTTACTATTTAATAATCTTCAGTGAGAAACTCGTTCAAGAATATGCTTCTGCATTCTAGTACAGGGGCTTGAGCATGATTACCTGAATTTGTTCAGTTAGTTTGAATGAAATATCTAAACAAATTTTAATAAACTCACTTTTGAAGAAATAAAATCTAAATTTCATCCTATTATATAAGAGAGAGTTGGGCGGCTGAAGCAGCTCTCTGTCGACATGTCTGCTTCAGTTGCTTGCTCCGTAATTTTTTCTTTTTGGTTTCCCAAGACATCCTCACACCCGGCAGCCGTGAGTCTAATTCTCCGTTTCTACTGTCAGCGCACTAAGCGGTAGGAAACTGACCACAGATTACTCCTAATTAATTATTATAAATTATTTACATATTAAAAATAATAATATTTAATAAAAAAATTAAAATAGACGTTTATGACATATCTACGCCAGCTGCTTTAATCATAATTTTACTGAATACTACCCTAATAATTATTATAAGTCATCAAAGTATTAAAAAATATATATTTAATAAAAAGAGGTAAAATAGATATAAAATAATAAGTTAACTCTTGATGTTTTAAATTAACTTCACGTCTTATATGAGGTTCACTTAATTTTTTTCACAAGTATTTTTTATAGTAATTTTGTTATATCACTTCTAATTAGTTATTGTGGGTCATTTAAGACATATTAGATTTGCTGCTTCAATCGTGATTTTACTATATCACCTCTAATTAATTATTATGATCTAAGCATTATGTCACTTAAATTGGAATATAATGAAAAGTTTTATAAATCACAATAATTAAAATCTTAGATTATTTAAAAAATATAATTGACTATCAATGCCACAAAATTTTGAACATGGAGAGTAACATATATTATTTAAAAATTACAAAAAAGTATTATAAATTATAATAGTTAATATATAATATATTAAAAGTGTGAAGACCCTTAAAAAAATAATTTGAACTTTTTACCCTTCATTAAAAATCTCCTTAATAGATAAAATTGTCTTTTCTCTATTTTTTAAATTATTATTTAATTTTAGTAGGTTAACTAATTTAATTTTTAAGTCCTTTTAAATGTAGGATTTATTAGGAATAGTTTAGGTATAAAATTCATGTAATATTCTTCAATTTAGGTAAATTAATTTTCCTTACCTATTTTAACAAGGCATTAGTTGTTGTAATTTTTTTTCTTTCTTGTTTTGAAAATATAGTTATATATAATCAAAATAGCTAATATATATATATATATATATATATATATATAAAATTGACTAACATGATATACACATGCGGAGCACGTATGCTTGACTAGTAGCTTAAAATATCTAAAAAAAA
>NW_025859124.1:0-3527 GCF_002878395.1 Capsicum annuum
CCCCATCACAATGCAACAAGAAAATCCAAAAACGGATGTTGGAAAGGTTGAAAAGTTGTATCCTGAAGGTGGACAGTTAAGAATGAGTCATTCTTTCAACACTTAGAAAAATTTTCATACTTTTCAAGACTAAGTGCACTCTACTAGAGGCTAATGAACGCACGACTTTCTACGGGGTGTTACATTATCCCCACCTTGGGATCATTTGTCCCCGAATGATGATGCGGAAAAATAGTCAAGCACGATTTTTTTCGAACAATTAAAGGCATAGAAGGAAAATACAAGGATTGTACCTTCCATTACTTCATTCACCGGATCAAATAAACTTGGATATTTGTTTTTCATGTCATCTTCTGATTCCCAAGTTGCTTCTTCAACTTTCTGATTCCTCCACAACACTTTAATTGAAACGATGTCCTTGCTTCTCAACATTCTAACCCGGTGATCCAGAATTTCTACCGGCTCTTCTTCATAGGACAAAGAGTCTGTAACTTTGATTTCCTCAATGGGTACTACTAATGAATGATCACCAATGCACTTTTTCAGCATGGATATATGAAATACCAGATGAACAAAACCCAAACCTGCAGGCAACTCTAACTCATATGCAACTCCTCCTATCCTTCTCATGATCTGGTATGGCCCTATATAGCAAGGACTTAGCTTACCTTTCTTCCCGAATCACATAACTCCCTTCATGGGAGATACCTTAAGAAAAACCCAATCCCCAACTTCAAATTCTAACTCTCTTCTCCTAACGTAGGCGTAAGATTTCTAACGACTCTGAGCTGTCTTAAGTCGTTCTCTAATGATTTTCACATCCTCCATTGACTGATGAACAAGAACAGGCCCAAATATTTGCATCTCACCTACTTCATACCACCCTATCGGAGACCTATATATCCTACCATACAGCGCCTCGAACGGTGCCATCTTAATACTCGAATGGAAACTGTTATTATAAGTAAACTCTATCAACGGCAAGTGATCTACCCAACTCCCTTTAAAGTCTATTACACAAGCCCTCAACATGTCCTCAAGGGTCTGAATGGTACGCTCCGCTTGCCCATCGGTTTGGGATGGAAAGTTGTACTTAGGTTCACTTGGGTACCTAAACCTTTCTGAAACGATCTCCAAAACTAAGATGAAAACTGCGTACCTCGGTCATAAATAATGGACACAGGTGCCCCATGCAAACAGAATATTTCTGCAATGAACAACTTAGCATAATCCTTTCCCAAATAGTTAGTGAGGCAAAAAGTGGGCTGACTTTGTCAAACTATCTACAATCACCCAAATAGAGTCATACTGGTTTCGGGACTTCGGAAGTCCTGTAACGAAGTCCATATTTATCATTTCCCACTTTCATAAAGGCAGAGCTATCTCTTGGAAAGTACCTCCTAGCCTCATGTGTTCCACCTTGACTTGTTGACAATTCAAACACTTGGCAACATATTTAGCCACATCACGCTTCATATTATTCCACCAATAAATAGTTTTCAAATCATGATACATCTTAGTAGAGCCCGGGTGAACAACATACCTCAAAGTGTGAGCCTCATCAAGGATTCTTTCTCGCAGTCCATCAATATTAGGAATGCACAACCTACCCTAAAATCTCAGAATATCATCACCACCAATCTCAAACGACATTACTTTATATTGACCCATATCTCTCTTAATCTGCATCAAGGTGGGGTCTTCGGCCTACTTTTCTTTAACTTTGGCACAAAGGGATGATTTAGCTATCTCATGAACAATCACCCCTCCATCTTCAGAATCTAAGAGTCGCACTCCAAGATTTGCAAGGCGGTGAATGTCTTTCACCATCTCCTTCTTTCCCTCTTCAACATGAGAAAGGTTACCCATAGACAACCTACTGAGATCATCGGCTACAACATTTGCCTTGCCCGGATGGTAGTGCAGGCTCATGTCGTATTCTTTCAAAAGTTCCATCCAATGCCTTTGCCTGAGGTTCAATTCTTTCTGCGAGAAAATATACTGCAAACTTTTGTGGTCAGTATAAATATCAACATGCACTCCATAGAGATAATGCCTCCATATTCTAAATGCAAACACCACGGCTGCCAACTCCAAGTCATGAGTGGGGTAGTTCCGCTTTTGCACCTTCAACTGCCTAGATGCATAAGCTACTACCTTTCCATGCTGCATAAGTACACAACCAAGTCCCACACGGGACGCATCACAGTATACCACAAAGCCATCCACACCCTCAGGAAGGGTCAAAATAGTAGCAGTGGTCAGCTTGTCTTTCAACTTCTCAAAACTATTTTCACATAGATCAGACCACACAAAATTCACCTTTTTCTAAGTCAATTTGGTGAGCGGAGCATCTATGGAAGAAAAACTCTCTACGAATCTTTTGTAATAACCTGTCAAACCCAATAAGCTCCGGATGTCAGTTGGAGTCGTGGGTCTGGGCCATTTTCTCACTGCCTCAACTTTATGGGGATCCACTCTAATCCCTTCACTGGACATAATATGTCTCAAAAAGGAAATATCATCTAACCAAAGTTCGCACTTAGAAAATTTGGCATACAACTGAGGATCCTTAAGGGTCTGAAGGATAATTCAAAGGTGATTGACATGATCCTCCTCACTTTTGGAATAGATAAGAATATCCTCAATGATCACTATGATGAACAAGTCCAGAAACTGATGAAACACTCTATTCATAAGATCCATGAAGGCTATAGAGGTGTTAGTCAACCCGAAGGACATGACTAGGAATTCATAGTGACCATATCGGGTTCGGAAGGCCGTTTTTGGAATATCTGACTCTCTAACCTTCAATTGATGATAACCCGAACAAAGGTCTATTTTCAAAAAAAACATCAAGCACCCTGAAGTTGGTCAAAAAGATCATTAATCCTAGGAAGAGGATATTTATTTTTAATCATGACCTTATTCAGCTGATGGTAGTCTATGCACATATGAAGGGAACCATCTTTATTTCACACGAAAAGTACAGGTGCACCCCAAGGAGACATACTGGGGCGTATAAAACCCTTATCTAGAAGGTCTTCTAGCTTCTCTTTCAACTCTTTTAGTTCTGCGGGAGCCATTCTATATGGCGGAATAGAAATGGGAAGGGTATCTGGCAACACATCAATACCAAACTCTATCTCCCTACCAGGTGGTATTCCTAGGAGATCATCTGGAAAGACTTTTGGAAATTCATTTACTACAGAGATAGATTGAAGAAGAAGACTCTCAGCATTAGAGTCCTTAACCCTGATAAGGTGATACAAACAACCCTTAGAAATGAGTTTGCGGGCTCTAAGGTAGGATATAAAGTGCCCTCTAATTGCTAAAGAATGTCCTTCCTACTCTATCACTAATTCATTCGGGAAAGAAAAAGTGACTCTTCAGGTTCTACAGTCTAATGTGGCATAGCACGAATGGAGCCAATCCATCCCTAAGATAGCATCAAAAGTAACCATATCTAACTCTATGAGATCTGTCATCGTGTCCCGATTACCAGCAGTCACAACACAACCCCTATA
>NW_025859125.1:0-6443 GCF_002878395.1 Capsicum annuum
CCTTAGTTTAGGGGCCTAAGTAAATTTTAGGGACAAGTTTGAGGGGCAATCGATGGGTTTGGCCTAAATATTAAAACAAAAACTCTGTTTTATCTTAAAAGAACAGAGAGAAAACGTTCCATATTCGCATTATTGTTATTCATCTTAAAAGATTTGCCCTAATTGTTCATAAGCTGCGCGTTTATAATTTGTTAATTTATAAAGGCGCGTTCATTATCTGTTTGCACAATAAACTGAACAGTCTTCCATCGTTGATTTCTCATAACGCAGCTACTATAACAACTAATCAGGTATGATATCCCTAATTTTTGTTTTCAATTTCATTTATTTGATTTCCTAATTTATGTGCTTACTTAATTTCGTCTGTTTTCAATTTTGTTTTTACAACTTTCTTGATTCAAATTTCATTTTTGCTCAATTTTGTTTGTTTGATTTCACTATTCTCTATTTTCTAATGCATTATTTTCAATTCCGTTTCTATAGTTTTGTATCGTTTAAACAATATCAAATCATGTATATAATGACTTATAAGGGGTCTTGTCGGCCTCCGCTTACTGATGACGAAATGCATCGTAAACCTGAAATTGATTTGATTTAGATGAGGTAATACGAATATACTTTGCTTCCACGATCCGTGGGTTGGCATATAGAAGTTCTTAGTATTGGATAAGGAATTGTGATGTCCCTGCTTAATTCTGCCCACCTAGTGTTTTTGGGTCTTTGTTGAGATTTGAACCTTGATCTCCAAGGTTTGCACCCACTCTATTGATAGTTAAGTTTCACTCTTGGTTGCTCTCATATTAAACTTAAGTTTTAACTATTGTTGATCATTTTCCATATAATCTCTTCCCTGAACTAACATCTACATGTTCCATGATGAACTCAAGTTTAGTAGTTGCAATTGGCCTATTTTTGGATAAAATATTTATCAAGTTGCTAGTATGATTTTCTCCTTTAGAAGGAAAAAAATCCCTAAGATTTCGACTCCGCTAGTTAGTGGTTGTTAAGATTTTTAAGGATTGTTCCTTTACTTGTAAAAGTTGCAGTGTCGTCTAACTATTGAGTTTATGTGTTTGACGTTGCACTCGCATACATGCTTCAGCTGGGTTGTAGAAGTTGTTTCATTCTCATATTTATTTTACAGATAGTTTAAAATTCATGTAAATTATAATATTTTTGACTTAAAATCTTTCTTGAAAAAATAACTCCTGTAAATTTTCCTTTCGGTGTATAGTGTGCTTGTTGGCCACGTGCTAACTTGGATCAGATTATTGTTGTACTTCTTTGTGCTACTGGCTTCTTTGTGCTACTATGCTTAAGGGTAGACAATTGTGTGTTCCCTCAAATTCATGGAGAAAATTGTTTGTGAGGGAAGCATACAATGGTGGTCTAATGGGCCACTTTAGGGTCGAGAAAACCCTCAGAATTTTTGAAGAACAATTTTATTGGACTAGAATGCACAAGGATGTGGCCCGAATTTGCGTCCAATGTGTTGAGTGTAAAGGAGCTAAGTCACCGCTCCAACCCCACGGGTTGTACACCCCATTGTCCATCTCTTTGCATCCTTGGCTTGACATATCAATAGACTTCGTGTTGGGATTACCGAGGATGAGAAGGGGGCGGGATGGTATTTTTGTCATGGTGGATAGGTTTTCCAAGATGACTCACTTTATTCCTTGTCCTAATTGTGATGATGCGCCTAGTGTAGCCTCTTTATTTGTTGATAATGTTGTGAAACTTCATGGTGTTCCAAGGACCATAGTAAGTGATAGGGATTCTAAATTCCTAAGTCGCTTTTGGAAGTCCATATGGGGTAGGCTCGGTACTAAGTTATTATTTTTGACTTCATGCCACTCACAAACTGATGGCCAAACAGAAGTAGCAAATACGACCATAGGGTCTATGCTAAGGTCCATGGTTAAGGGAAAAATGACTTCTTCGGAGGAGCACTTAACATTGATTGAGTTTGCTTATAATTGTGCTATACACTCAAGCATGGGGATGACACCCTTTGAGTGTGTATACGGCATCAACCCCCTCACCCCTTTGGATTTAACCCCTTTGCAAAATGATCTTGTGATAAGCTTAGGTGGAAGAAAATGGGACGAGGCCATGAAGAAGCTACATAAGAAGGTGAGGTTGCGATTGGAGAAGAAAAACAAAGAAGTTGCAAGACGAGACAACAAAAGAAGAAGAAAGCTCATTCTTGAACCAGGAGATTGGGTGTGGGTGCACCTAAGGAAGGATCGATTCCCACCTCAAATGAATTCTAAGTTGATGCCATAGGGTGATGGCCCTTTCCAAGTATTAGAAATGATCAACAACAATGCCTACAAGATTGATCTACCCCGGAATATCAAGTGCACAACACTTTCAACGTGTGTGGCCTCTCTCGAGTGGAAACGGTAGAGGATGTCAATGATCCAAATTTGAGGACAAACTCCCTTCAAGATGGAGAGAATGATATGGGAATTCCTAGCTCAAGAACTTTCACATGAAGCCAAGCACGTGAGTTGCAACGACTCCAAGCCTTGTTCATATCCTTGGCCGTGTGTGAGGACCTTGTGAGCCAATCTAAGGGCCTATACTTATTAAAGTATGAAGAGGCCCACCAAAGCACCCCAAACCCACCCACTTAATGCCAAGGGTGTCTTGGTCTTTTGTCCCTCCTTTGTAATTGACTATATAAGACATGTGTCAGGGCTAGTCCTCTTTAGTTCATTCATATTATTGAAGACAACAAACATTTGTAATATTTTTGACTTTTCTTTCTCATTTGGAGAGGCCAAAACCGAAACTCACTAGTAGAGTAATACTAGTGTTGTATCTTGGCTAAAATCTAGGATCATAGGGGTTCTTTGAGTTCCTCTTGGTCCAAGTAAGAAATTGGTTTTGATATTCATTAGTCTTAGGGTCCTTTATCATTGTTAGGGTTCTTAGATCATTGAATATTGTATGTCAAGTTTCTATCTCTTTTTTGTAATCTTGTTAACATTACGTTGTTGTATCTAAATGTCTAGTGAAGCCGTGTTGGGCTCTTTCGATTCACTAGCATTATTGTCTTTGTTTTTCTTGTTGCTAAACTCATTTTTTCTAGTTCAAACAAGTGTTGCAAGTCTAGTGAAGCCGTGTGTGGCAATTTTTGATTCACTAGCACTTTGTTGTTCTTCTTGTTGTTCTTGTATTGGTTGGAATCTCTTGATACACAGTTAGTCTTGTATCAACTTCTTTGTGCTACTGCGATACAAGATCGAACACATA
The DNA here is from genome assembly GCF_002878395.1 of Capsicum annuum. NCBI lineage: Eukaryota > Viridiplantae > Streptophyta > Magnoliopsida > Solanales > Solanaceae > Capsicum > Capsicum annuum. The sequence goes on from NW_025859125.1 coordinate 3,262, forward strand.
ACACAGATTCAAGAGATCTACAAGATCAACAACAATAGAGAATCAAAGGCCTCACTCGGCTTCTCTATATTTTCAAGACAACAACAACAATATTCAACAAGTAGATAGAGAATACTAGATTACAAGGACTATAGTGAATTAAAGAGGCCCCACACGGCTTCACTATGTCAACACAAGTGAATCCACACTTGTATGTACCCTAGTTTTGGTTGGAACTCACTCTCACAAGACTAGATAGAGAACTTTAAGTGTTACAAGTTTCAAGTCTTAAAAATAATCAACTAAAGAGCAAAAGAACTAAAATTTTCTATTTATATTACATCTCAAATAAAAGGTGAAAAGACAAAAATGCCCTTTAATGACCAATTGAACATTAGGCACCTATGTAGTGCCCATTATGGACAGTTTTGGAGTCTCCATCACACTTAACGTGTGCACCTTCTCGGTTGAGTTGAACAAGCTCAAAAATATGTCCACCTACGAGGCCGTACTCGTATCATCCTCTCCACCTTGAAAGGAGTTTGACCTCAAATTCACGGCTTCATCAACCTCACAGCTTCTTCATAGAATCACCTCCTCATTTTCTGTCCCAAAGTTTTGAGGTTTAGCCAAGAGTTCCTTGAGTTCATCAAGCATGTGTTGGTGATAAAGTTGCTTGGTGTCTCCCTCAGGAAGCACATGATCTTGTACCTGCACATAAGAAAAAGTGGAACTATGAAAAATGGTAGTACCTATGTTAGTGAGAAGTAAAGGATTCCCAAGGGTAAGTCCAAAAAGTAAGGACCCTTTGTCTCTTTGCTCCTTGGTTCCCTCCCCTTCTCCTCTACTCCCACTCTCGGCCTTTCCGTTTCTCTCTTTCTTTCTCTTTTTCTCCAACTCTCTCATTTGTTGACTAACTTCAGCTACTTGTATTGATGAGAGAGGGTGGAGCGTCTACCTTTGGCCATGAAGCTCTAAAGTGTAGCTATTGGTTCATCCATCATTCACGGTAGCTCTATCGTATTGCCATGGTCTCCCCAATAATAGGTGGAACGCTTGCATAGGAATAACATCACACAACACCTTGTCAAAGTAATTGCCTACCTTGAATCATATCACCACTGGAATGACGGATAGTGGGAAGCCTCAAAACATCAACCAATGCACTACTAGCAATGTTGACGCAGCTACCTCCATCAAGAAGCATAGAAAACAGAACCCTTTTAATAAGGAATTTGGTGTTAAAAAGGTTTTCCCTTTGACTAGGATCACACAAAACCTTACTAATCATGGCCTTTCTCATTACAAATCATGGAACTTCAACCTCACCATCACATGGCCAACCATCATCATACTCCCTTTTCTTTGGATTCTCGGGTTCTACCCCCCCCTCCTCCTTGAGATTGATCATCAACCTCCTTCGGTTCAAGTCCCATCTCCTCCCCAAGAAAATATAATTTTCCCTCCCTTAGAATCACATTTCTCCTATTCGTACACTCACTAACCTTGTGTCCCCAAACTTGGCATTTAAAATATTAAAAGCCCTTAGAATTAGGAAAGGATTGTGGTTTACCTTCATTTCTCGGAGGGTACCTTTGGTGAGCCTTATTCTTGTCTTGGGTATCCTTGGCCTTGGGTTGCTCTGCTTTGGATGGATCATTCTTTTCATGGAACCAACCCGAGGGTGATTGGACTTTGAACTTGGACCCTGGTTTCTCCCGCAACTCTCTTTCAATTTCCAATGAGGCTTGGAAGATGGTTTCGAACTTGTAAAGTGTCAAACGTGAATCAATATCTCTATTCAACCCCACCTTGAATCGGATGATGTCATGACTCATTTGTTCCCCTCTATGATCAAGTTTCAAGATGAGTTGTTGGAACGTATCGTAGTAAGCCACGACGCTTTTGTTTCCTTGCCTCAAGTTATACAACTTGGCAAGGAGCTCTTGATAATATATTTTGGGTGGGTACCTTTGTCTCATGAGGTACCTTAGCCAAAACCAAGGAGGGGGTTGGCCCTCTACCAAAATATTGCCAAAACACTTAACATATTCCCACCATGTAGTAGCATAACCCTCAAAGTGAGCAGTCGCGTAGCAACTCTTCTTCTCCTCGGTAAGATCACTGACTTGGAATTCCCTCTCACATGCGGAATTCCATGCAAGAAACTCTTTGGGATCACTCTCACCCTTGAATATTGGAAGCCCCATTTTGATGGCATTTAGTCCTACTTCACAGTTTTGGTTCCCTTGTTTGTTCCAATGACCAACTCTTCCTTCTCATTCATGAACCTCCCTTAGATCAACATGTATACCCCGTACCTCTTCCCTTCTCATGTAACCATCATCAAACGGTCCATATCCCTCATGTTAGATAGTTCTATTTTAGTTAAGTGGAGTTTGTAGTGGCGCGTTTGGATTTGGTGGATAATACGGACTTTGGTCAAGTGGAGTTTGATTAGAGGGCTCGAGTTGTGGGGCGGCTTTGGGTTCCAAGTCCTTATTGTTAGACTAAATAAAGTGGTGGTTGGATTGGCCTATCATGGTCTCGAGTGAGGGAGTATAGAGGAGTTTGGTTTGTGATATTAGAGGGTTGTCTCGGTGGATGGAACATTTGGTGCAAGGCCTCGGGAGTAGTGGTCGAGGAAATGTGTTGAGGGGTGGATGGTCGAGTCCTTTTACTTTCCACATGCTCTAATCTCCCACTCATTGATGCCACATCCGTATCTAGTTTCTCAAGACCGACATTCAACCTAGCCACATCTTGGGATTTAGTTTCAAGGCAAGCCAAAATGATATTGATGACATTACTATCCATTGTTTGAGAATTTGAAACCTCGGGTTCCATTGTGATGGTATTGGAATTAATCCTTCAAGTTACGGTCCAATAAGTCACCAAATCAGTCCACTGTGTCACACACAACAATACAACAGTAAACCTACAAACCAAAACACACGTTAGTTCAAAAAACCTCACTATTCTCTCACTCATGTTGTGGCCTCACACTTGATGTCACAAATATTTGCAAGTCAGCTTGTAGTTGTGATGAGTTGACGAGTAAGTCTACTCCTTAGTCGGAATGGATTCTTTGTTGGACGAATCAAGTAAGTAATGTTCGAACTTAAACCAAGAAGCACTATAATTATAAAAAGGACAAAAGCACAAAAGAAACTTAGACACAAACAATGGATTCAAAGGACTAA
>NW_025859125.1:9443-28184 GCF_002878395.1 Capsicum annuum
GGTTGGGTTATGAGAAAATGGGCTGTTGGGTGTATTTGAATGGGGTGGGCTGCTATTTAATGTGGCCCGATTTAAAAATAAATGGGGGTAGAAATTGGTAATTTAAAAAAAATGGCTGAATTAAATTAATTTATAGCCAATTTTACTTAAATATTAACCAAATTGGATATCAATTTGATTAATTGCATTGCAATTGCGATCAACTCGATTTTAATTATGGTCAAATTTAATAAATTAACTAAAATTAATTGAGATTTGATACGAATTAATACCTTGTTTAATCTTGAGATTCTTGATTCGGTAAAATTAAACAAACATTTATCCAAATAAATTATTTTTGAGAGAAAATTACATTTAAATCAAGATTTTAATCATTTAAATTTATTTTCAAGATTATCCTTAATTAAAATTCAATATTGATGAGAATGTTCATTTAAATGACATCATTTATACAATCTCGTCTATGTAAATATGAAAATATATAATTATCACTTAAATAACAAATTAGCCCAAATGCATATTTTAAAATGCATTAATTTGAAAAAACTAATTGTTGTGATTCCATTTGAAAATAAAAGAAACTCAAGATTTAACGTAGTTGTGGAGGGAAAAAATTAGGTGTCAACACATAGGATATGCTAAAAGTAGTAAATCATGTCGATTTTTGATTTATAAATCCAAACATCTGGATATCAATGAAAATACAGTAATTGAATTAGATATTGTTGATTTTTTTGAACACATTTATCCATATAAAACTAAACATGAATAGTCTAGTGGAGGGTCTAAATGACCTCGTACCAAGTGAGGATGTACATAATAATGAGAATCCAAGACGTAGTACACGTCAAAGAACATCAACTTCGTTTGGATCAGATTTTGTAACATTTCTCTTAGAAAATGAGCCTCAAACATTTAAAGAAGCGATGTCATCATAAGACTCATCCTTTTGAAAAGACACATTCAATAGTGAGATTGATTCAATATTGAGCAACCATATGTAGGAGTTAGTTGATCTTCCTCCAGAAAATAAATCTTTAGGGTCTAAATGGATTTTCAAAAGGAAAATGAAAGTAGATGGTACTATTGACAAATACAAGGTAAGACTTGTAGTAAAAGACTTCAAACAGAAGGAAGACCTTGATTACTTTGATACATACTCGCCTGTAACAAGGACAACATCAATTCGTATATTAATTGCCTTGGCGGCGGTATATGTTCTTGAAATCCATCAAATGGATGTGAAAACAACATTCCTAAATGGAGAATTAGAGGAGGAAATTTACATGGAACAACTCGAGGGTTTTGTAGTTCCTGATAAAGAAAAAAAGGTGTGCATACTTGTTAAGTCACTTTATGAACTAAAACAAGCACTTAAACAGTGGCATGCGAAGTTTGACTAAATCATGTTGGCAAACGGGTTCAAGATAAATGAATATGATAAATTTGTTTACACTAAAGACACTCTAAATCACAAGGTCATTGTTTATTTGTATATGGATGATATGTTGATCACCAGTTGAGACATTTCTGACATAAATACTACGAAACAAATTCTTGAAAGCAAGTTTGATATGAAAGACCTTGGAGTTACGGATGTGATCTTAGGAATAAGGATTCATAGAAGTCCACAAGGGTTGGCGTTGATCATTATATTGAAAAGGTACTTGACAAATTCAAGTATTTAGAATTTGGTATTGCCAAGACTCCATTGGATGTGAGCTTTACACTTCAAAAGAATGAAGGTGAAAGTGACTCATAGTTGGACAAACACGGATGTTGGGATGTTTGATGTATATCATGAATTGTACATGACTAGACATAACATGTGCTATTAGTAAGTTGAGTTGATACACGAGTAATCCTAATAAAACTCATTGGATGACAATGAAAAGAGTTTTGGGGTATCTTAAATACACTTAAGAATATGCTTTGCATTATAATAAATATCCCGCGGTAATTGAAGGATATAGTGATGCCAATTGGATCACCGAATCGAATGAAGTAAAATCCATGAGTGGGTATGTATTTACTATAGGTGGAGGAGCAGTCTCTTGAAAATCATCCAAACAGACATGTATTGCTCTCTCTACAATGAAATCTGAATTTATCGCATTAGATAAAGCCGGTGAAGAAATAGAATGGCTCCAAAATTTCTTGAAAGATATTTCTCATTGGCCCAAACAATTGACACCATTATCTACACACTGTGATAGCCAAGAGATGATAGGTAGGGAAAGGAGCATGATGTACAATGGTAAATCTCGTCATATAAGATAGAGACATAATACCGTAAGAGAACTACTCTCTAGTGAAATTATCACTGTTGATTATGTGAAGTCAAAGGATAATGTGTTGGATCCACTTACAAAAGGCCTATCTAGAGAGGAAGTTGAGAGAACATCAAAGGAAATGGATTTACGGCCTACGACAAGTCAGGATGGCGTTAACTCTACCTAGCAGACTGGAGATCCCAAGAGCTAGGTTCAAGGAGATCAAACAAAGTTGTGATTGATAGGTACAACATTGTCAATATACCCAATCCATTCTCATGATGTAGACAATGTTTAGTAAATAATGATAAGGCTTATGAGGTGAAGCCTTTTAATGATTACCTCAATTTGGCATATTTGATTAAATAGTTTAATCTATAGGATTGAACGTTTAGAAATCACCTATATGAGGGTGAAGTGGAAGTCGCTTCAAAGAGAATGTTAGTAAAGGCCTATTCTCTACGCTCTCATGAAACCAAGACGTTTTCATGGCTGAAACGAATAAAACTGTGAGAACCATAAACGGTAAAAGGCTATTTGTGTGACATTGTTGTCTAGGTGTACATTAAAGCTCGATGGTTTGAAGATATCAAATCTATCGATTGACTAAATGCATCTGATGCATGTTCACTACGGAATGTTCAAAGGAAAACCCATATTATCCAGATGCAATCAGTCTTTTAGACAATTTTTTCATTCCTCAATATCGCGCCATGCAAAAGATGCAGAAACGTTACTCGAAAGGGACACAACCCTTCGAGGAAAAGACACACTATTTTGGGAAAAGGGATGACTGTTCGGTTGGTTGTGACTGTTTAGAAAAGACCTATTGTTTTGAATGGACAAACATGACCGTTCTGAAATGATATACTTTTTCGATGAACCATTGCTTCCTTTCTGAAGGGGCACTTCATGACTATATAAACCTGCACTTTTTACACAGGTTGTATGAAAATTTCTGCATTGAAAAACATTCTTTTGCTTCTAAAATACTCTGTGTGATCATTTACTGTTGAGTGAGTTCGACGAATCATAACGTTTGAGGTACCACTAAATTTTGATTGTGAGCCATTTTATCCTGGGAGGAAAAATTTCGCAACCTCGGGTACTTGGGGGAAATTAATTCCTTAAGGACACTCCGTGAATTCAGAGGACTTGGTTCCGTTTTTTTGCTTCATCTTCTTTTCTAAAAATAACCCACTTCTTTGATAGTTCATATTGAACTTGTGTTGAAGGTGTTGAAAACTTCATTGGTGTTCTTGAATTAATTTTGAACTTGTGTTGAAGTGTTTGAGCAAACATACAGATTGTGTACCCGAAACAACAGGTCCAAATCAGACTCTCCAATGGCAAGTTTAGAATTTTCATTGTACTTTTCATTTAACTTGTATTTGCTATTGTTATTGTTTTGTACGTGCACTCACATCAAGGTAATTTTAATTATACAATGTCTGAAGTTAGTTGTAACAAAGTTGAAATGTTATATAACTAAAATTCATGTACATAAGTTAACTTAAATTCAGTTATTTCTGTCGGACTGCACCATTTTGTGCTTGAATTTCTGTCATATGTGCATAAATTTTGGATGCAGATGACTGAAGTCGGGGGTAAAATTGACTAAAGTTCAATCCAATCATCTTAGTCCGAACTTCAGTCATATGTAACTTCATGACATTATGCCTCATATTCAATTTTGTCAACCTAACTTTAGGATATCTAAAACATGGTAAATTTTTTACATATATTTTTACCTTATTACTTCATCCTTTTGGTCCAAAATGCTTTTCGCCGCCCAACTCGAGTAAGGAGAATTACATAATTCAATTTGGTTCTTCGTAGTCTTCGATTAAATTATATGTCGTTACCATTTAAGATCCCTAGCAATTTTATTTTATTTATACTTTTTTAAGAAAAAGATACATATTAGTTGACAAATATGGTTATAACCCCTATAAAATGTGCAAGCAATGATACCACAAATCTCACAATTACTCTCTATTAATTAATAAATTTCAACATGGCTAAATCTCAAGTTTTCTTCTCATTGCTTTTGTGCTTCCTCCTCCTTGCGTCAATGGGTGTGTAGTTATCCACATTATAATTGTTACCCAAATTAACTACTAATTCCTCAAATTATTTCTCAAGATTTTTTTTTGAATTCTAATAATCATAGGTACTATTATAAAATATTCACTTTATGTTATGATTCTATTGCAAAAATTCTCACTTTTGCTACATTGGAAGTGGTGTGGGGCTTGTTATCTTGGGCTCTCCCATCTGAATAGCTAATTTTTGGAGTGTGACTTTATTAAAGTTGTATCATTTGCATCAGACCCACCTATCATCCTCCATGCAAATCGTGTCTGATATGGGGACGTTGATGTGATAGGGTTCGGCCTAGGCTAGCCATGTCTAGCACACCACCGTTGAGGAGCCTGGTTACCTGACTCCAAAAACGATATCTGGGGAAGAGCTACCTACACAAGTAGTGTGAAAGCTATTCAAAGTGAAGCCATCAAGGAAGATGAATGAAGAACATGGTGATTTGTTATAATTCTATAGTAAAATCGATCATATGAGTCTTGATGTAGGACTTATAAGTGATATAGAACTTATATAATCTTTAGCTCTCCAACTTTAATAACTAGATTTTCGGGGTTAGACTCACCTTAATTCATTCATTCATTCAAAATATTGAATAGTTTTTATAACTTTAATATTGATTTATTAATATTAAATTTGATTTTGTACATGTAGAGATGCCAAATGTGACTGCTAATGTCTGATTGTACTAATCCCTGCCTGAGGTACAGTCAGACATTTCATGGACGTTGTGATGACAGGAGGCTGAGTGTGAAGACAAGTGTGTAAACTTAGAGCATACTCTTGGTGGAGAATGTCATCATGATTTGGGTGGTTTTGGTTATGCTTGCTTCTGTTATATTTGTTGAATGAAGTAATTATACACTGGCTTCAATAAGTAGGGATATTCATGAGTAGGAATATTTCATGAGATTATTTTATCTTATCCTTTGTATGTATAGAATAATAATTTCATCATTAATGATGGAATAAAATATCTCATATCAAATATGAAATAAAGTTTCTGAGATTATTTTTCTTATCCAACTCCTTCCTCCTTTGACAATAAATATAGATTGTATTTGCTCCTTTTTGATTCATTTTCTTGTTGAAGTAAGTGTGTAATATTCAAGTTGTGGAATGCTTGTATGCCTTTGGGTGTTATTTCATAAAATATACGATATTTTCTCCCTTTCAATCATTTGATTTACTTTTTTTTTTAATTCGTTTTGAAAAGAATTTCTTTTCAGTTTTTGCTACTCTTTAATTTTAACTTGTCATATGACATATTTAAGGCTATAAGATTAAATAAATTTTTGTATATTTGACATATTTTTAATTTAAGACTGTAACATCTAAAAATCTTCTTTATTTTCTTAAATTCCACGTTGAGTCACAATAAGATAAATAAACTAAAACTAAAGGAGTATACTTTTTCACCTCAATTGTTACGCCTCGACTTTACTTAATTAATATGTACCATTAGTATGTCACCTGAATTTTATGACTAACTATGGTAAATTAAACTATGTCCTTGCTAGTACTTGTTTTCCATGCATGTTTTTTTCTTGACATTAAGAAAGGAAAAATTAATAGAGTACCCGATAAAATTCATGTAGCATAATTTAATAATTAAACAATTGTACTAATAGTCTTGAAATAATGAAATATATACTACCATTTTTTCGATAAGAAAATACTTAGTAATAATATTGTTGTGTCTCAATGATATTAATGTCGGGTTGTGATTAAAAATTGGAAAAAGACAAAAATTTAAGGATCAAACCCAAAGTTTTGAACCATAGCAACTACGACAACAAAATATATACTCAGTAAAATTTCATAAGTTGGGTCTAGGAAGGGTGAAGTGTACGACTACCTCATGGAGGTAGAGAGATTGTTTCCAAAAGACAATCGGTTCACTATTCAAAAGTTTGTATATATAGCAACAATTTAATTCTTTAAACTAAAGAAGGAGCCAATATGAAATATTTTGATAATATGCTGCATTTATCATTTTCTCCTGTGCTATTTTGATGTTGTTGAGACAGATAAATTAGGAAATACAAAAAATATACTATTCAAAATATATACATATAATTTTTTTTCTACCCTAAGGTTAGATCCTCTTCTGTAACTATTTAAAATAGTCTCATTCTATTAGATAACAAACTAGATCTTTCCCAATCGAACATAACCGATCACTATCTCATAGATATTCTGGTGGTAAAACTGATGACTACACGGCTCTATACAAATACAAAGTCATGAGCGATAGCGACACTCCTCTTTCCAACATTATTGTTAGCACTGCCCTCAGGTATCATATAGGTTTTCACAAAATAAAACAGATGAAGGAAATATTAATCGGACACAAGCAAAATAGACTACAATGTTAGCACAAGATTAATATTTGCAGGTAACAAGGATTAAACTAATTGTAAAAAGAAGATTTAAATACCACAAAATCAACTGATAAAGACTGTTTTAGGCATTTGTGGTGCATCAGAATAACACTTCTGATACAAACATAGTTGACACATCCTAGAGTGTTACATACCATATCAATACTATACGAATTTTTAATAGGATAGTTGACGCAAGATTGACTAGTTTTATTTTCAGGATCCTGCCCATCATGAACAACATACCCGGTATATTGGTAAGTGTATGCAGTCCATACGACTACCTGAAAGGTGAGATAGAGAGGTTGTTTCCAATAGACATCCTGCCTATCACGAGTCAGTCAGAATACAAGCATAAAGATGTGTTTGACGTTGCACTCACATACATGCTTCAGCTGGGTTGCAGATGTTTTGATGTTTCATTCTCATGTTTATTTCACATATAGTTTTAAATTCATGCAAATTATAATATTTTTGACTTAAAATCTTTCTTGAGAAAATAACTTCTGTAACTTCTCTTTTCGGTGTATAGTGTGCTGGTTGGCCTCGTGCTAACTTGGATCAGATTATTGCTATACTTCTTTATGCTACTGACTGTGGTGTATTCTTTTTATTAGTAATACATTTTGTTCTTTTCCTAGTTGACTGGTTTTGACGGTTAAACGGTATAATACATTTATGGCCAAATACCTAGATAACCCTTTAAACCAAGCATAATTTGCAAGTTAAACACTGGAAACTTTGCTAGTGACTGGGTACACGCCTTAACTTAGTAGAATGTATTTACTAAACACATGAATCATTTATGGCATGGTTAGTGTTGTAGTCGTTTACACTTCAATTGGTCTTCCCGACTAACAAAAGCTGTAGAATTATCCTTAGTTTCATGGTCAGGGAAATACCCAACTCGTGTTATAGTCTTTTGAACAAGCAGATCAATCTCATGTTGTTTGGTATCTTCATAGTCCTTATTTGTTAATTTGAAAAGCCTCCTCTGTTCAATGTCATATATCTTCTGAACAAAAAAATTAGGATGCTCTTTACTTCTTGGAATCTGCTTGTTTAATGGTACAAAGTGCACCATTCACTTGTTCATGACCGACTTTGCCTGGACCTCATCTCAATGAAAACTATAGGATTTTCAGAACTGCTTGTTCTGCTTGTTTATTTTCAGAACTTTCTGAGTGGAAGTTTCTGAAAATAAACAAGCATAACAAGTCGGTAAAGGCAGAGCAGATAAGCAGAACAAGTAGTTCTGAAAATCCTATAGTTTTCACCGAGATGAGGTCCCGGCAGAGTCAGTCATGCACAAGTGAATGATACAGTTTATACCATTAAACGAGCAGATTCCAAAAAGGAAAGAGCATCCTGTTTTTTTTGTTCAGAAGATACAAGACACTGAACAGTCCGGCTTTTCAAGTGAACAGATAAGGACTATGAAGATAATAAACAGCATGAGATTGATCTGCTTGTTCAAAGGACTATAGCACGAGTTGGGTATCTTCCTGACCTTAAAGCTGAGGATAATTCAGCAGCTTTTGTTAGCCGGAAAGACCAATTGAAGAGTAAACAACTACGGCACCAACCATGCCATAAATGATTTATACAACAACAACAAACCCAGTGTATTCCCACATAGTGGGGTCTGGGGAGGGTAAGATGTACGCAATCCATACCACTACCTCCGGAGAAGTAGAAAGGTTGTTTCCGATAAACCCCCGGCTCAAGACAAGGAATAATAATCAAAGCCGTAATAAAGCATTGAACAAGATAACATAGCATAAATACGACACCCACAGGAAATAGTAGACAAAGAATAGTAAACAGATTCGTAGTAAAGCATGAAACAAGGTGGCATAACAAGAATAATACACCCACCAAGTAATACCCTACACTAACGACCCAAACTGGCACTAGATCCTCTATATCTACATATCCATGCATGCTTCCAAAATCAGATAGATCCTCACTAAGCTAAAGGACGGATGCGATAATTGTCCAACGCAAAAATATTTTATCTATGATCAATGCTCTGAATCAGTACAGAGGATTTATATAGGCAACGCCATTCAGCTGCTACTAAGACACAGTTAATCTGTTTGATTGATAATGTGTAATTTTCAATCCCAACCGAGTCAACTGTTAAATTGATAATACATTTCTTCATCGAGTTGGTTACAACCTTAAACTCGTTAGGTTAGTCAATCCATCCAGAGATGAGATGCTATCTTGACTAAACCGCCCCGACGGGGTAAGCCTACTAGTCCAATAGCTGGGAGTGACAATCTAGGGGAATCAAGGTTCAAATCCTGCCTAAACCTAGGCGTGCAAAGTTTTCTCACTCTGTACTAGTAGGAAATAGCATAAACCTTATAAAACTCAATTTAGTCGTCCAAATTCAATCTATGCCTCTATCAGAATCATTATTAAAACAGAGAAAAAAGCATAGCGATGAAAAGGTTAAAATGCACCATTAATTTTTTTTATAATCATTCAAACAAACATAAGCATATGATCATAATAGTTCTCCACAACATACAGTTGGGTTCCATTCAAAATTGCCACTTTTATAAGAAGCGAATTCAGCTTGCGGAAACTTTCTGTCAGGGGAAAATCCTTTTAAGCTATTTTGAAGCTGAGAACCTGATTCAACTAATACACCAACAACATGCATAGAAAAATCTGCATCATTCGATAACCTTGCAAAAAGATCCTCAATGATTTATGTGTTTAGTAAATACATTCTACTAAGTTAAGGCGTGTATCCGGTCACTAGCGAAGTTTCAAGTGTTTAACTTGCAAATTATGCTTGGTATGCTTGGTTTAAAGGGTTATCTAGGTATTTGGCCATAAATGTATTACACCATTTAACGATTAAAACCAGTCAACTAGGAAAAGAACAAAATGTATTACTGATAAAAAAAATACACCACAGCCAGTATGATACGAGTACAACCTCGTACGTGGACATATTTTTGAGCTTGTTGAACTCAACCGAGAAGGTGCACACGTTAAGTGTGATGGAGACTCCAAAACCGTCCATAATGGGCACTACATAGGTGCCTAATGTTCACTTGGTCATTAAAGGGCATTTTTGTATTTTCACCTTTTATTTGAGATGTAATATAAATAGAACAGTTTAGGTCTTTTGCTCCTTAGTTGATTATTTTTAAGACTTGAAACTTGTAACACTTAAAGTTCTCTCTCTAGTCATGTGAGAGTGAGTTCCAATCGAAACTAGGGTAGATACAAGTGTGGATTCACTTGTGTTTGCACATTGGCTTGAAACGTTGGTGTTTAGATGAGATAAAGGCCCTCTTGTATCAACATAGAGTTAGGTTTGTGTCGCAGATGGTGTTAAGGGTCCAAGAGTGTAACAATTCTTGGGTTCTTAAGATTTTTCCTTCATTTGTTCTAACTATTTATCTTGTATCTTGTTGAATTCGTCGGTTTCTTGTTGTTATTAATGTACCCATATATTTCCTGTTGTTGTAATATTATTGTTTATGTGTTGACACAGTGAAGCCGTGTGGGGCCTCTTCGATTCACTATAGTCCTTGTAATCTTGTATTCTCTATCTACTTGTTGAATATTGTTGTTGTTGTCTTGAAAACATAGAGAAGCCGAGTGGGACCTTTGATTCTCTATTGTTGTTGATCTTGTAGATCTCTTGAATCCGTGTTGTATGTTCGATCTTGTATCATTTGGTATCAAAGCTCAAGGCTTGGTTTTGTTCTCACAAAACCAATCTTGGGAAGATCTTACCAAAGTTAGAAACATTGTGTTGTTGTTAGACCTTGGACGAAACTCTTAGTCTTGTGGTGTTGACTTGGCCAAGAGTTTTTTATGACTAGATCTAGTAGATTTTTGCTTGTTTAGTGAGTTTCTAGTGTTGGTTTCTTTCTCACCAACACTAAAGTGTCTTGATCCAAAAGTTGAGCTTGTAATATTGACTATTGTTGTGGTGACTTGAAGTTGGCCATGTGTTGAACCTTGTTGTTGAAGATTGGTGGCCGATTGCTGGTGTTGTTATTGTGATCTTGAGAAGTTGTTGTTATGTTCTTGAAGAATTGTTGATATGTTCATCTTGTTCTTCATCTATTCTTACAACTTAAACAACAAAAAGTGAAAAAATAGATCCAAAAAGTTGTAAAACAAAAGTTGTAAAGTTGTTTGTGAGAAGACTTGAACCAACACCTCCTAGACTTGACATCAACTTTTCCAACTACTATCCTTAAATCAAGGAGCCTTGTTTGGTGGAATTAGTACAAGTCAATATCATCTTTTGAGATTAAACTTACAAAGGACTCAAAGACTTGTATTTTTCCCTCCAAAAACCAACTGTCCTCCAATTCTAAAGTGAAAGTTGAAGATTCAAAATTTGTGACTAAATTGTGTGGGCCCGAGACAATTGCTTGCTGCCACGTCTCAAATTTGGATTTTCTAGTTTCTAATTGTTGATTCTTGGTTTCATTAGTTGATCCTAGAACTAATTAACAAACTAGTACCTACTAGATTGTCAATTAGTCCTTTGAATCCATTGTTTGTGTCTAAGGTTCTTTTGTGCTTTGTCATTTTTATAATTGTAGTGCTTCTTGGTTTAAGTTCGAACATTACTTACTTGATTCGTCCAACAAAGAATCCATTCTGACTAAGGAGTAGACTTACTCGTCAACTCATCACAACTATAAGCCGACTTGCAAATATTTTTGACATCAAGTGTGAGGCCACAACATGAGTGAGAGAATAGTGAGGTTGTTTGAACTAACGTATGTTTTGTTTTGTATGTTTTGTGTTGTATTGTTGTGTGTGACATATTGGACTGATTTGGTGACTTATTGGACCGTAACTTGAAGGATTAATTCCAATACCATCACAATGGAACCCGAGGTTTCAAATGCTCAAACAATGGAAAGTAATGCCATCAATCTCATTTTGGCTTACCTTGAAACTATGTCCCAAGATGTGGCTAGGTTGAATGTAAGTCTTGAGAAACTAGATACGGATGTGGCATCAATGAGTGGGAGATTAGAGCATGTGGAAAGTCAAAGGATTCGACCATCCACCCCTCAACACATTTCCCCGACCACTACTCCCGAGGCCTTGCATCAAATGTTCCATCCACCGAGACAACCCTCCAATGTCACAAACCAAACTCCTTTATAATCCCTCACTCAAGACCATGAGAGGCCAATCCAACCACCACTTCATCTAGTCTAAAAAAAAGGACTTGGAACCCAAAGCCGCCCCACAACTCGAGCCCTCCAATCAAACTCCACTTGGCCAAAGTCTGTATTATCCACCAAATCCAAACCCGCCACTACAAACTCCACTTAACTAAAATAGACCAATCCAACATAAGGGATATGGACCGTTTGATGATGGTTACATAAGGAGGGAAGAGGTACGGGGTAGACATGTTGATATAAGGGAGGTTCATGACCGAGAAGGAAGAGTTGGTCATTGGAACAAATAAGGAAACCAAAACTGTGAAGTAGGACTAAATACCATCAAAATGGGGCTTCCAATCTTCAAGGGTGAGAGTGATCCCGAAGAGTTTCTTGCATGGAATTCCGCATGTGAGAGGGTATTCCAATTCAATGATCTTACCGAGGAGAAGAAGAGTTGCAATGGGACTGCTCACTTTGAGGGTTATGCTACTACATGGTGGGAGTATGCTAAGTGTTTTGGCAATATTTTGGTAGAGGGCCAGCCCCCTCCTTGGTTTCGGTTAAGGTACCTCATGAGACAAAGGTACCCACCCAAAAGATATTATCAAGAGCTCCTTGCCAAGTTGTATAACTTGAGGCAAGGAAACAAAAGCGTCTTGGCTTACTACGATAAGTTCCAACAACTCATCTTGAAACTTGATCATAGAGAGGAACAAGTGAGTCATGACATCATCCGATTCAAGGTGGGGTTGAATAGAGATATTTATTCGCGTTTGACACTTCACAAGTTCGACACCATTGATGCCATCTTCCAAGCCACATTGGAAATTGAAAGAGAGTTGCGGGACAAAACGGGGTCCAAGTTCAAAGTCCAATCACCCTCGGGTTGGTTCCATGACAAGAATGAAATATCCAAAGCAGAGTAACCCGAGGCCAAGGATACCCAAGCCAAAAACAAGGCTCACCAAAGGTACCCTCCGAGAAATGAAGGTAAACCACAATCCTTTCCTAATTCTAAGGGCTTTCAATATTTTAAATGCCAAGTTTGGGGACACAAGGCTAGTGAGTGTACGAATAGGAGAAATGTGATTCTAAGGGAGGGAGAATTATATTTTCTTGGGGAGGAGATGGGACTTAAACCAAAGGAGGTTGATGATCAATCTCAAGGAGGAGAGGAGGTAGAACCCGAGAATCTAAAGAAAAGGGAGTATGATGATGCTTGGCCATGTGATGGTGAGGTTGAAGTTCCATGATTTTTAATGATAAAGGCCATGATTAGTAAGGTTTTGTGTGATCCTAGTCAAAGGGAAAACCTTTTTAACACCAAATGCCTTATTAAAGGGGTTGTGTTTTCTATGCTTGTTGATGGAGGTAGTTGCGTCAACATTGTTATTAGTACATTGGTTGATGTTTTGAGGCTTCCCACTATCTGTCATTCCAGTGGTGATACGGTTCAAGGTAGGAAACTACTTTGATGAGGTTTTGTATGATGTTATTCCTATGCAAGCGTGCCACCTATTGTTGGGGAGACCGTGGCAAGAAGATAGAGCTACCGTGAATGATGGATGAACCAATAGCTACACTTTAGAGCTTCATGGCCGAAGGTATATGCTCCACCCTCTCTCATCAATACAAGTAGCTGAAGTTAGTCAACAAGTGAGAGAGTTGGAGAAAAAGAGAAAGAAAGAGAGAAACGGAAAGGCCGATAGTGGGAGTAGAGGAGAAGGGGAGGGAACCAAGGATCAAAGAGACAAGGGGTCCTTACTTTTGGAACTTACCCTCGGGAATCCTTTACTTCTCACTAACATAGGTACTAGCATTTTTCATAGTACCACCTTTTCTTATGTGCAGGTACATGATCATGTGATTCCTGGGGGAGACACCAAGCAACTTTCTCACCAACACATACTTGATGAACTCAAGGAACCCTTGGCTAAACCTCAAAACTTTGGGACCAAAAATGAGGAGGTGATTCTATGAAGAAGCCATGAGGTTGATGAAGCTGTGAGTTTGAGGTCAAACTCCTTTCAAGGTGGAGAGGATGATACGAGTATGACCTTGTAGGTGGATATATTTTTTATCTTGTTGAACTCAACTGAGAAGGTGCACACGTTAAGTGTGATGGAGACTCCAAAACTTTCCATAATGGGCACTATATAGGTGCCTAATGTTCAATTGGTCATTGAAGGGCATTTTTGTCTTTTCACCTTTTATTTGAGATGTAATATAAATAGAAAATTTTAGGTCTTTTGCTCCTTCGTTGATTATTTTTAAGGCTTGAAACTTGTAACACTTAAAGTTCTCTATCTAGTCTTGTGAGAGTGAGTTCCAACCAAAACTAGGGTACATACAAGTGTGGATTCACTTGTGTTTGCACATTGGCTTGAAACATTGGTGTTTAGAGAAGGAAAGGCCCTCTTGTATCAACGTAGAGTTAGGTTTATGTTGTGGATGGTGTTAAGGGTCCAAGAGTGTAAAATGTCTTGGGTTCTTAAGATTTTCCCTTCAATTGGTCTAACTATTTATCTTGTATCCTGTTGAATCCGTTGGTTTCTTGTTGTTGCTAATGTACCCATAAATTTCTTGTTGTTGTAATCTTGTTTTTTATGTGTTGACATAGTGAAGCCATGTGGGGCTTCTTTGATTCACTATAGTCCTTATAATCTTGTATTCTCTATCTACTTGTTGAATATTGTTGTTGTTGTCTTGAAAATATAGAGAAGCCGAGTGGGGCCTTTGATTCTCTATTGTTGTTGATCTTGTAGATCTCTTGAATCCATGTTGTGTGTTCGATCTTGTATCACAGTAGCACAAAGAAGTTGATACAAGACTAAGTGTGTATCAAGATATTCCAACCAACACAAGAACAACATGAAGAACAACAAAGTGCTGGTGAATCAAAAATTGCCACACACGGCTTCACTAGGCTTGCAACACTTGTTTGAACTAGAAAAAATGAGTTTATCAACAAGAACAACAAAGACAATAATGCTAGTGAATCATAAGAGCCCAACACGGCTTCACTAGACTTTTAGATTCAACAATATAATGTTAACAAGATTACAAAAAAGAGATAGAAACTTGACATACAATATTCAATGATCAAAGAACCCTAACAATGATAAAGGAACCTAAGACTAATGAATATCAACACCAAGTTCTTACTTGGACCAAGAGGAACTCAAAGAACCCCCAAGATCCTAGTTTTTAGCCAAGATACAACACTAGTATTACTCTACTAGTGAGTTTCAGTTTTGGCCTCTCCAAATGAGAAAGAAAAGTCAAAAATATTACAAATGTTTGTTGCCTTCAATAATATGAATGAACTAAAGAGGACTAGCCCTAACACATGTATTATATAGTCAATTACAAAGGAGGGACAAAAGACTAAGATGCCCTTGGCATTAAGTGGGTGGGTTTGGGGTGCTTTGGTGGGCCTCTTCACACTTTAATAAGTATAGGCCCTTAGATTGGCTCACAAGGGCCTCACACATGGCCAAGGATGTGAACAAGGCTTGGAGTCGTTGCAACTCATGTGCTTGGCTTCGTATGAAAGTTTTTGAGCTAGGAATTCCCATATCATCCTCTGCATCTTGAAGGGAGTTTGTCCTCAAATTTGGATCATTGCCATTCTCCACCATTTCCACTCGAGAGAGGCCACACACGTTGAAAGTGTTGTGCACTTGATATTTTGGGGGTAGATCAATCTTGTAGGAATTGTCATTGATCCTTTCTAATACTTGGAACGGGCCATCACCCTGTGGAATCAACTTAGGTTTCCTTTGAGGCGGGAATCGATCCTTCCTTAGGTGCACCCACACCCAATCTCCCGGTTCAAGAATAAGCTTTCTTCTTCTTTTTTTGTCTCTCCTTGCATCTTCTTTGTTTTTATTCTCCAACCGCAACCTCACCTTCTTATGTATCTTCTTCATGGCCTCGGCCCATTTGCTTCCACCTAAGCTTATCATAAGATCACTTCGCAAAGGGGTTAAATCCAAAGGGGTGAGGGGGTTGATGCCGTATACACACTCAAAGGGTGTCATTCCCATGCTTGAGTGTATAACACGATTATAAGCAAACTCAATCAATGGTAAGTGCTCCTCCCAAGAAGTCATTTTTCCTTTAACCATGGACCTTAGCATAGACCCTAAGGTCGTATTTGCTACTTCTGTTTGGCCATCGGTTTGTGGGTGGCATGAAGTAAAAAACAATAACTTAGTACCGAGCCTACCCCACATGGATTTCCAAAAGTGACTTAGGAATTTAGAATTCCTATCACTTACTATGGTCCACGGAACACCATGAAGTTTCACAACATTATCAATAAATAAAGAGGCTACACTAGGCGCATCATCACAATTAGAACAAGGAATAAAGTGAGCCATCTTGGAAAACCGATCCACCACGCAAAAATACTATCCCGCCCCCTTCTCATCCTCGGTAATCCCAACATGAAGTCTATTGATATGTCAAGCCAAGGATGCAAAGAGATGGACAATGGGGTGTACAACCCGTGGGGTTGGAGCCGTGACTTAGCTCCTTTGCACTCAACACATTGGACGCAAATACGGGCCACATCCTTGTGCATTCTACGCCAATAAAATTGTTCTTCCAAAATTCTAAGGGTCTTCTCAACCCTAAAATGGCCCATTAGACCGCCATTGTATGCTTCCCTCACAAACAATTCTCTCCACGAATTTGAGGGAACACACAATCGTCTACCCTTCAGCATAGTAGCACAAAGAAGCCAGTAGCACAAAGAAGTACAACAATAATCTGATCCAAGTTAGCACGTGGCCAACAAGCACACTATACACCGAAAGGAAAATTTACAGGAGTTGTTTTTCAAGAAAGATTTTAAGTCAAAAATATTATAATTTACATGAATTTAAAACTATCTGTAAAATAAATATGAGAATGAAACAACATCTGCAACCCAGCTGAAGCATATATGCGAGTGCAACGTCAAACACATAAACTCAATAGTTAGATGACACTGCAACTTTTACAAGTAAAGGAACAATCCTTAAAAATCTTAACAACCACTAACTAGCGGAGTCAAAATCTTGGGGATTTTTTTCCTTCTAAATGAGAAAATCATACTTGCAACTTGATAAATATTTTATCCAAAAATAGGCCAATTGCAACTACTAAACTTGAGTTCATGATGGAACATGTAGATGTTAGTGCAGGGAAGAGAGTATATGAAAAATGATCAACAATAGTTAAAACTTAACTGTAATATGAGAGCAACCAAGAGTGAAACTTAACTGTCAATGGAGTGGGTGCAAACCTTGGAGATCAAGGTTCAAATCTCAACAAATACCCAAAAACACTAGGTGGGCAGAATTAAGTAGAGACATCACAATTCCCTATCCAATACTAAGAACTTCTACATGCCAACCCACGGATCATGGAAGCAAAGTACATTCGTATTACCTCATCTAAATCAAATCAATTTTAGGTTTACGATGCATTTCGTCATCAGTAAGCGGTGGCCGACAAGACCCCTTATAAGTCATTATATACATGATTTGATATTGTTTAGACGATACACAACTATAGAAATGAAATTGAAAATAATGCATTAGAAAATAGAGAATAGTGAAATCAAACAAACAAAATTGAGCAAAATGAAATTTGAATCAAGAAAGTTGTAGAAACAAAATTGAAAACAGACGAAATTAAGTAAGCACATAAATTAGGAAATCAAACAAATGAAATTGAAAACAATAATTAAGGATATCATACATGATTAGCTGTTATAGTAGCTGTGTTATGAGAAATCAACGATGGAAGACTGTTCAGTTTATTGTGCAAACAACTAATGAACGCACCTTTATAAATTAACAAATTATAAATGCGCAGCTTGTGAACAATTAGGGCAAATCTTTTAAGATGAATAACGATAATACGAATATGGAACGTTTTCTCTCTGTTCTTTTAAGATAAAACAGAGTTTTTGTTTTAATATTTAGGCCAAACCCATCGATTGCCCCTCAAACTTGTCCCTAAAATTTACTTAGGCCCCTAAACTAAGGCTTGTACCTATTAAACCCCTAAATCCCCCCAATTTGGTTCCAATTGGGCATTTTTTGCCCACATGGCACTGCGCGTGCAGTGCACTCTCGGGCAGCGCGTGAGATGTTTTTTTTTATTAATTAAATTACGAATAGAAATGTGCCAAGTGGCACTGAGGGCCCCAAAAAATATTAATTAAAAAATTTATATTTAAATTATTTTATTAATATAACTTTTAATTACTATAATTTCTTAATTATTTTTTATAAAAAGCACCCCACCCCCTATGTCATCTTCTTCACAGCACCCCACCCGTACCCTACCCCCTGCATCTCTACCCCACCCCGCGTCTTCATCATTTCAACCTCACCCCACCTCGCGTCTTCATCGTCACCCCCTCCCCCCATATCTTCACATGAACAAATTCTTTTTAATCTTTCATAATTATTCCCATTTCTTGAAAAATTTCAACAAGATTCAATTTTTTTCCTCCACTAGTATCACCATTTCTTGAAAAATTACAACAAATTTCAATAAAGATCATTTTTTTCTCCAAGAAAGATCACTTTTATCACCATTTCTTTTTTTTCCTCCACAAGAAAGATCACTTTTTTCCATTAATATCCACTATTTTATGAAAAATTTCAATAAAAATGACTTTTTTCTAGACCTCTTTTGAATTCTTGAGGTAGATTTAAACAAAAATTTTGTGTGTGTGCGCTTTTGAGGTTCATGGAGAAGCAAGATTCACTTTAATGGAGAAGAAACTTTAATGGAGATGAAGAGGCA